>NW_027111813.1:0-1926 GCF_000696795.3 Halyomorpha halys
GGCCAGAGCAACCTCCTCCCTGCGGCTGTTGCGGTAGGATGTCGACCATGGTTTTACTGATCGTTTTATTTCTTTTAATTTACTGGGAGAGCTTTCATCCCACTTGGCCTGCCATTTTTCTAATATTCGTAGTTTAAGGGGTGTACTGAGTTCTGATGGGGTAAGAACGGCAGTCCCTCGGCCAGGGAGCGCGAGTAAAATTAAGATTTATATAACATAGATTTGAACAAGAGTATATAGTAAAACCCCAATAACTTAGTGACCAGTTTCTGGTCTAAAGTTTTATTAACTAAGATACTAAAGTTTCCTGAGAATGCAATATTTCAGATAACTACAAAACCCAGCAATTCCTCCGCTGGTGTTAGAAATTGTAGGTCCAATTAAATGTAAAATTGATTCAACAGCCACTTTAAACAGTCGAAATCGCTAAAAAAAAAAATTCTTCATTCGAGCACTGTAAAAAATTATTGTGTCAAAGAATAAAATACTTTTTTTTATTATTGCCCTGAACAATTAATTCTTTGAAGTTTTCGGTGTTCGTCCAATCGTCTAGCTCGATCTAATTTATTTTATTGAATTTGGAAAGAAACGGAATAATGGAATATTCCATATACGGCAACCTGCTTTAACGTAGATTTGCTCAAAATCTTAATTTAATCAACTATCATTGCCCGGTAAAGTTTACCGCCAGATTTGAAGGTTAACATTGTTGATTTTACCCGAGATTTAAGAAATCGTAGTTTCAACTGTGATGATGCAACCGGCCATGAGTTATTGTGTAAGAACATTCAGTGTATGTAAAATAAACATTTAAAGTTCTCACTTGTTTTTCAAAATACCTTCATTTTTATATTTTTTTGTATTTACCTCTTCTTACGGAAGCCTCATTATAAGAGACAGAATGATTTTCTAGATGAGTGTTGTAAAGAAGTTCCCCGTATTTTATTCTAACCGAGTTTCACCACAGTCCTATTATCTTCCGATCGGATAGAATTTGTAGTAAAAAATAAAATAAATATAGAATAAAGTAATACTATAGAGGTAGAGATATTTTTTAACTTCGTGTGAGTGGTGAAAAGCTGTTTTGAAGAAAGGATAAGACAAATCTGTCTTGTGAGTATTTTAGTAGTGCCTCTCAAGGCAGCGAAACCTTGCTAAGTGAAGTCATACTGCCACTCAGCTCATGCATTGGCAATGGGAAACGGTCGTTCTGAAAGCACTATGAAATACCCAGTGAAGGAAAAGGGATTTTTTCGCATTTTCGTCAAAACTTGACATATTATTTTCTTTGGCATTGTTTTCTTTATTTCTATATCTTGATTTTTTTTATAAATACTCCGATATAAAATCGAGATCTTCCGATTTGGAAGAAATCCGAAGATGTCACTGATGTCTTAAGATGATTTATTCTCTCTAATTGATGTATCTATTTTAGAATGTTGAATTGTGATGTGCTAAATTTGTGATGATATATGATAAATGATACCTGAATTGATAAAACCTAATGTGTTTACTTGTATTCCAGGAACTCAAGGATTTGTGTTATCAATCTCTCAATTGTTTGGGTTTTATACCAAATAAAACATTTATTTTTATCAATGATAAGTATCATATTATCTAGCGTAGCCGGTAACTTGAAGTTTCTTCATTAATTATTCACGTTTCATGGACTTCAAGGAAAAGAGTAGTGATGTGCTGGGAATTAGTAATAACTGGAAGGTTTCAAAAAAATAAAAGATGTAACAGTTGTCTTTTTTTTCTTCTTTTTTTTAATGAATAGTCAATAAATTAAAATATATTTTTAAAATAATACTTTACAACATTTTTGTTGAAAATAGAAATCATAGAAATCTTGAAAAACCCAGATTTTCGGTAAATTATGATTAGTAGAGGAATGCATGATAATAACTAACTATGGAAGTAAGT
>NW_027111814.1:0-4994 GCF_000696795.3 Halyomorpha halys
ATACATATTTTTATATCTTTCAGTTTATAAAAAAAAATGTTTTGGGTATATTTGAATTTATTTACTAATGTTTCTGAAAACAAGTGTAAGTGTTTTTAGCACAGCTCAATAAATAATCACTTTTTAACCTAAAATTAAAAACGAATGATTGCTAGTTGCAAAATGATTTATGATCACTAGATCCCGGATTTAGTGCAGTAAAAAACCAGCAATAAAAAGGATAAAACTTAAAAAAATAAAATAGAACTATCATTTTTGACTTGTCCCATTATTCGAGCCAAAAGGCGATGATATAAAATAAGTTAAAAAACATATAGTTTGTTTTATCCAACAAACATAAAACATATTAATTTATTGTAAAACCATGTAATTTGTACCTTTTATATTTAAAAAATACTATAAATATGAAAAATATTAATAATGCATTTAGTTTTCTTTCTCATTCTAATGTTCACACACATGATGGTCTCCTTTAATTTTATTTTTAAAATGTTTATAATTATAATTTTTTTTTTCAAAAGATACATAATATTTATTGAAGAGAATTAATACAAAATGCCTCAAATTAAGGGTATTAAGTGTTATTGTCTAAATATAGATTCATACAACATATACAGAAGTTGAAAAACAAAAGAAAAAAATGTAAATGATAACAGAAAAATAATTAATTAATAATAATTAACAAATATGTAAATAAAAGAAAATACTATTATTCTTTGTATAAATATAATATGAATCTATATAAAAAATATAATAAAATAAAAATGTTCAAATAATAAATTTAAAAAAATGTATGTACAAGACAAAGAAAATTAAATTTAAGTAACAATAAAATAAATACTCATTCATACCTATATACAATAGTATTTATAAATGAACTAACATTTTTTTAATTTATAATCTTAAACACTTTCTTGAAACTGGTTAATTCTGTTAAAATAAATAATTTGATTTTTATCTATTTTAGTCCCAACACATTTTATTTTTCTTATAAATCCGACGTTTCGGCCAATCCGTTCATCCTCAGGGAAAATCTACTTAATACAATTTTGGAACTAAATGATTTAAAAACTCAACTTCATGCAGGCTATTCTGCCCAGGTCAAAACAACAATTTCTAATTAGTCAATATTCACATTAAAACTAAAATTAAAATTCATTTATCACAGTCACTATTTGTTAAAACTTTATCACAAATAAAATATGTTGAGACTAAAATAGGTAGAAATTAAATTATTTATTTTTACATTTTTTTTTTTTAATTTAGATATAAATTTGAAAGAAAAACACAAAACATACAATTATGCAAAATAAGATTTAAATATATGAACCAGGAATCCGTAATTGTATGAAAATAAATTTAAATTGTTGTGTGAAAATAAATTGTTCAATAGGTTTCAAGCAAAAATAAAATAAAATAATTCCTAGAGAATCAATAATTATTAATTATTATAATTAATAATACTAATGCGTATTATTATTTGTCATACAATAATTAATAATACTAGGGAGAGATACATATATTAATTTTATAGGCAATTTTTTTTTAACATCTCTATTGGATAATATAGAATAATTATTCGTTTCATCGTGGGCAGTTAGACAGGATTGAATCTGATTAGGATTGAATCTGATTAAAATTAATTTTGGATAAAACACAGCATTTTAAAAAAATTACGAAGAAATACGTTCAGTATTTTAATACATAATACTTACACAAATACGTAGTTTTTTATTTAAATTATTTTCTTACTGCAAAATTGTTTCGTTTGCAAGTTATTTTCCGTTTCTTATGTAAGAATATATGATATTTATTTGTCCTCAAAGATTTACCATTAAAAAAAAAGAGATATGCTCCACGCCTGACTGATAAATACGTAGATGTGAATCAAAAAACGATGTTAGTAGAACCACTCGATACCAAAATAATCTTCCTTTTTTTTTTCTTTTTTTTTGAGTAACGAAATCCCCTTTAAGACAGAAGGAGGGGTGTTATTGCTCAGAAAGGAGTCAGGTGGCGCTGTGAGCACTCTTATCTACCGATAGCAGTCTAATACCCGTCGAATCGTTGGTAAGTAAGCTTTAAACTGCTAAATCTTAACGTTATTAAGAGCCAATTCTCTCCAGACTTACTTTCAATAACTTATGATCGAGGAGTTAAATGGAATTGTTGTTGAAATAATCCGAGCTTAATTCTTGAGCTGACTTTAAGTTTTTAATGCTTGAGGGATTTCCGTGGTCCTTTCTATAAAAACTATAAGCATATTGACGATTTTATGGCATAATAATAAAATGGAGATATATATTCGTCAGTTTCTTTACCGCTATACATTAAAATATTATTCTGAAGAGATATTCAGCATAGATTAATTATTTTTTGTTACTTAAATAATACAAGTTGTTCTTTTCTATATATAGGAGGAAAGTATATAAGTGAGTCTCGTACTTATATGAAAGAATTTTTAAAAATCTGAAACTTCAGGATAGTAATTTTTAACTATAAGTAATAGTTTTTATAAAAAATTATAAATACATAACTAAGTCTCAGGAGATTTTTAAAAAAGGTCTATATCTTACGGAGAATTATTATTACAATATTTTTTATTGAATTGAATTAATTATATACGATTGAAAGTTTGATATAAGTTAATATATTTAGTTATTTACACTAGATAATTGATTGAATCAATTGCTTATTATATCTAAGTTAACAGCGGTAAATAACAATATATAATATAAATATATGTTAAAAACTAGACATTATTTCAAAACCACTCAAACGTCTACACAAAACTTGGAAATGGTTTAGGGTTTCATAAAGTGCACTAAAGGGCACATACCAAATTTAATTAAACAAATTAGAACCGGGCATCTAAAATAAAAAGTTTAAATTAAATGGAATTCTAGTTCTAAAAATCCGAGCTTAATTCCTGAGCTGACTTTAAGTTTTTAATGCTTGAGGGATTTCCGTTGTACTCTCTATAAAAGCTATAAGCATATTGACGATTTTATGGCATATTAATAAAATGGAGATATATATTCGTCAGTTTTTTTTACCGCTATTCATTAAAATATTATTCTGAAGAGATATTCAGTATCAATCAATTATTTTTATATATGGTAGGATACTAGAAATAACTCAATCAATCTACACAAAACTTTGAAGTGGTTTAGGGTTTCATAAACTGCACCAAAGGGTACAAACTTGATCTAATTACACAAATTAGATTCGGAGATATAAAATAAAACGTTTGAAATTTTTTTTTCTATTTGAACCTAATAATTCGCCCTTGGTAGGACATTAAATCTAAATTCTGCTAAGTTGGGTTAAAATATCAGACATTCAGTTTTCCAAAGGTTCTATTAAGTTTGGAATTGGATAGAATGTTGAGGAGTTATGAACAATGATTACTAGAAAAAAAAAATCTCTAAATGTATCAAGTTGAAAAATTTATTAATTTTATTTTGAGAAATTAAAGATTTCAGACGATGCTGAACTAATATTTGTTTCTTCAGAAATCTTTTTTTTTTATTAAGACATGGTAGTTTTTTACTTTCCTTCCTAATTTTTCATGTTCCCTCATGTGTTCATAAATCAATCTATGTTATATTTACTGTCATTTTAACAGTTACTTTTTTTTTATTAAATCATTCAGTCAAATAAATGCTTAGAATTTATTTTAATTATTTAATTTATATATAGTAAATTTTGAATAGGAAAATGAGATAAGAATTTTGTATATCAAGTAATATTGTTTAAGTGACCATAATTATCCATTTTATTTATAGAAAAAAAATACTTTTTCAAACATTTTATGATTGAAAAGGTAAAAAAATATATATATATATTCTGGATTTTCTTTTCTAGGAAGTTTATTATATAAATTTTGTTCAATTCTGAGGTGAAGAAAACTTTCAATTAGAACATATTATTATTTTTTTTTTTTGGTACTTTTACAACGTTTTGAGATTTATCCCCATACTCATGTACTATGCATTTTGATATTTTTCAATTACATAAATTTCTATTGTGAAATTTTGTCATTTATGTACATATAATTCAAATTTTGAAAAAGTAAAAAAAAAAAATTTCTGAATAAAAGCTAATACATTATTTTAATTCTAACTTACAAACAAATGAAAATGGTTAACCAAAACATTATTATATAGATTAACTTCTGGCCAAATAAATTAATTAATAAAAATTAGACATTTGTATATTTAAATTCTTAAATGAAATAAATTTAAAACGTTGTTAATCAGACGTCATGAATGGTACAAATTCACATTTTAGTGTGGCTAAAATTTAACCTGAATTGTATATATTTTTATTTTATTTTATAATGATACGCTTTTACTGGCCCCGTACAGGTCATACGTGTCGGATCAAAAGCTGTCCGATATGAATTAGTCTTAAAATTCGATTATTATTAAAATTCGTAAACGAAAATTCCAGAGTTAGGTACGCTTAAGAAGAATAGAAAATTAATGATACCCTTAAAAAAAATAGATCACATGACACTGTAGCAGTGAAATCTAAGGGAGGTAGGTAGACATCCTCTGTAATAATAATTTCAAAATTTTACACTTATAGAAAAATTATTTTATTGCCTCACCTTAATCTTTCGAACTAATTTTATTTTTTTAAGGAATGTGATGTATACAAGTTTCTTGAAAACTAAATTAAATATTTTTTAATTAAAAATTATTGCAATATTTTATAATAATTTAAATAAAATATAATTTTATTTTTGCCACTCTATAATCCTCATATCGAAACTAATGTGCAATATTATGTTCCAGTAATAACTATTTATAGGAATTATCGTTTTTACTAATTTTATTTTTAATTTATGGTTCACAAATAAAATTTTTAACTGTAAGCTGATTTTTAAATAAATGAAAAAGGAAGAAAGAATTGAAAATATTTAGCTCAAAATATTTTCAATATTCCATTGCAGTTCAAAACTCCACAAATTTATTTATTATTTTTAT
>NW_027111815.1:0-2932 GCF_000696795.3 Halyomorpha halys
TCACATCCGGGATTTTTTTTTCTTTTTCTTTTTTCCTCCAGCTTTCTTATCTTTTTACTGACCAAGATGGTTGATGGTGATGGTCAGCCAACACAACAGCCCGCATTGAGGCAGCCAGTGCTACAGATCCCGGTTGCGCAACAGGCTCCTGGAGTTCCTGCGGCCCCGGCTGTCCCGGAAGTCCCGGCGGCGGTTCCAGCGCTACCCCCAATACCAGAGACCACTGTCGTGGCTGCTCACGCCAATATGTTTGCTAAAATGAAAGTGAGTAATTATCGACTCTATAATGAAGGTGCAACTAGCTAAGGAGACGAATAAATGAGAAGGTTTACCACGGGACCGCACTTTCCACTTAAGGATGGATGTCGATGATGGAGGATGGAACAGAGTACCGTACCACCGCACAAGGAATCCATCAACACCATGGAAGAGAACAGAACCTAGGGATAGTGGTAAAGATAGAGGCACGGGTAGAGAAAGGCGGCCGAATCAGGGCAGAATACGCAATGGAGGAGGGAAAGAAGACAGGAAGTGCCATAGGTGCAGAAAAGTAGGACACCTGGTGGCCCAATGCCCCCGCACTAGGTGCTTTGAGTGCGGCAATAAAGGCCACATAGCACGACAGTGCCCTTATAAGTACAAAAGGGCAGAGACGGGACCAGGGGAACCGATGGAAATAAATTTCCAGCGGATACGCCGGAAAAGACAGGTGGACTATAGACCTAGTGAGTCTTCTAGTGAAACCTCAGAAGCATCAGAAGCCTCAGGAACAGAGGGGGAATGAAGAGGAGGACAGAGCAATAAACTGCCAAGCAGTAGATGGCGCCGAGTAAGTGAGGGAAGGAGATCAACGCAAAATAGTTGAGGTGGGTGCCAGGAGAGGGGCGACCGCACATTAGAGGTTTTCAATATCGAAGGAGAGATCAGCGGTCTGACTATCATCAAGGTGAGCGATGTGGGATGCCTCGTGGACGCGGGGAGCTCCCAGACCAACCTGTGCCGGGAGGTGCTGAGGAAGCTGAGCGGCGGTGAGAGGAAACTCCAGATAGATGTTCAGGTATGTCATTGTCAATTAATCACCCTGGGTGGGCCCTGTAGAGTAAGAGGGGAGGCGGACATTGATTTACGGGAATGGGGGATCGAAGAAGGGGTATTGAGGGTTCATATTGTGGAGAAAATGCCCCGTGAATATCAGGCTATTATAGGTTGCGATCTATTGGGAAAGGCAAGTGCGGGGATTAGCAATAACAAGGGCCTGTGGAGGATTCGGTTGGGGAAGAGGAGGTATCGGTGTCGCGAGCTTCGAATAGGAGAAGCCAAACGAATAGGTGCGATCTAAGGAGGGGGGAGGAATTGGAGACAGGAAATAAAGGTATTTTCTTCAAGGAGGCAGAGTTACTGGGGGTGACTGGATAAACAATGCACCAAATCCCCCTGAAACAAGATAAAATTACTTACGTAAAAGAGAGGAGATATCCACATGCGCTTAGACAGCATTCGGGAAGAGTTAGATAACCTGAAAAAACAAGGTATCATCGTAGATAGTACCTCCACATACAACAGCCCCCTATGGGCAGTGCGGAAGAAGGGCACGCCGGGAGACAAGGGAGAAAAATATATGGTAGTAATTGATTACCGGGGCCTTAATGAGAACATGGTAGACGAGAGATACCCGATACCGCGACTAGAAGATATCTTAGATAGACTGGGTGGGGCAACGATCTTTAGTACTTTAGATCTGAAGGCCGGCTACCACCAAATCAAGATGCACCCGGAGGATCAGCACAAGACAGCTTTTACATTCGAAAGGGGGCATTACGAATTTACGAGGATGCCCTACGGACTGAAGAATGCCCCAATTACGTTCCAACGATTGATGGACGAATTCTTACGGGGAATCGACGAGTCCATTTGCCAGGTATATATGGACGACCTGCTCGTTTTTAGCAAAACGGAGGAAGAACATGCTGTAGAGCTTGTTCTACATCGAAAAAGACTCCCGCGCAGTACATTTCGCGCTCCAAACAAGACGAGAATACGTCCACTACATGATGACATTGCTGGATAGAAGAGTGGGATGTTCGAAATCCAAACTGGTGATCAGGGATTATATGATTGGAATCCAGGATGGGGTATAGGCGTTTCAAAATGAGTTTTTCAAGGATTTTGCCCATGATCGGTAATAGTAGGTCATTTTGAAAGTTAAAACTAGATACATAGATAGATGTATAAAGAATTAATGAAAAAACTAACTAAAATAACCAAAACTAAAAAAATAATAAAAATAAAGAAGAAGTAACAATGTTATGTAATAAATATAGGAAATATAAAACAATAAAGCATAAAGAATAGACCGTATTCAATTATCATTCTTTTGAAGTTGACGATATCTACAAATAAGTGATTCGTATTTATTCGTGATTCGGTATCGATGTTGGGAAAGGAATTTGATTGTGGATTTAACTGATCCTCTAAAAGAAAAAGCTCAAAGCTAACTTTCTCAAAGTCATCTAAAGAGGAATAAACTTACAAATATATATACTTTGTCGCTTTTTTTTGTCTCTGATGTCAGTTTGCTATTGACTGAATCAATAACAGTTTTTATTTTATTTTATTTTTTGTGAATTTACAATTTCAATAAATTATTAATGATAGCTGAAATTTTATCAAGGAATGGCTTTTTGCCACCATGAACACCCTGGAATCAGGGTCCAAATTCACTGGATGTATTTTTATGTAAATACAATTGTAAATGTCAATAAATAAAACTATTTACAAACGTAGAACAAAGAAACTTCAATTGATTTTTTAAATATTTGTAGTAAATAAGTTAAATGATAAACTGTTTGTTTATTAATTTCATAATTTTATTGAAAAATTGAGTAAGTTACTAAAATTAATAAGATAAAAATATGTAATATAAAAAGCGTAA
>NW_027111815.1:3731-7044 GCF_000696795.3 Halyomorpha halys
ATAGACCTTTGCGGTCAACCAAATGTATGGGTCGGGTATCTCTAGAGATCAATTCATATTGTACTGATCTAGCTTATAAATTGTAGTACCTCCACATCGCCCTAATAGTGAAAATTGTAATTAATAAATTTCAATCATATCTATCATTTTTATGTGTTATTTTGGCACCGACCGATAGATGTTATTATCTGGTCGGACCATATGCAGACCATTTGATGCAATTTTCTAAATGAATAAAAAAAAAGTATTAGTCAGTTAAAAAAGTAAGGGTGCCAGATTAAATTTTTAGCTTTACTAGTTGATAAATGCAATGAGGTAACTGTTGCATAATATTTTGGAATCAAATATAATTCTATGATTAAATCGAAATGTATTGTTCGGAGTATACCCGAACTCCTCCTGAAGTGTATGTTTTCAGAAACTAGAAATACTGGTATCGTTTTAATTAAAAGTATTAAAATTGTAATTAATTGCTTTATCACCGGGAGTTAATAATCTGGTATGACTCATGAAATAGACAGGCCGGCCAGGGATACCGACGCTAGCTGAATTGTGTTTTATAGAAGCTTGGCGTTGGCCATAGGGCGCCATGTCAGAAAAGTAGACCCATATACTTATTCAAAATAATTACTTATTTAAATTATTCTGATCCCTTCTAGTGATATTTTTACTATTAGAATCATTGGTAAGATAATCTAGAGCTGTTATTATTTTAGAATAACATATAGTTTAGAACGAATTGTTATCGGTGAGTAGCGTAGGGTTATACAAAGCTACCATTCCGCCAACGGTTGAGTAGACGCCAACACTGCAAGTCAGGTATTAGTTTATTATTTTAGTATTAGTGCCTGATTTAGATTACCACGCATTAATTACATTTTTTTTAGTTTAAAAACAATTTGCGAGTTCACAAATACATCTAATGCAGGTCAGAGACTCCTTGTAATGTAAATCACTTATAGAAAAGTAAAACTATGCTTTGTAAATCTGAATCAATTGTTTGTTTCAGTTTTGGGTTAAGGTAAAAAAACCTTCCAAGTTCCATTTGTCTCGAAATTATTTTCATGTAAATTCATTCACTTTTTGAAATAAACAATTGTTCTAGACATTGACTGGTGTGGACAGTTATAGAATATTTAGTAACTTTTACTTTTGTTTTCGTTATTTAAAGGAATCCCATGATAAAGTGTACAGTAAAATATTTTGTATAATTTGTTTATTTCTCAAGGAAGTCGTAAATTGAATAGGTACTATATCAAAAGCCACAACTCTTGCCCATAATATAGCCCCACTACAGAAGGATGGATATTCATACTTTATCGATATATTAATAACAATAATTTTTTATTATGAATGTTTATTGTTTAAGACTTATAACTTTAACTTGTTTGATTACACATTCTTGTAACTTAGTACTTCTTTATTGGGAGTTACAACTAATCCTGGTTACTTCTGTTCTGGTATATAACACTTATTGGGCATTAAGATGTGGTTTCATTCATCATATCTTGTTTATTCTTTGTTCTTGTGTTTTCAAGCTTGTAAGATGTCTGCTATAACAAATCTTTCCATCTTTAACTCATAAGGAAATATTCAGTTTTACATTTCTATCTGATTTATGTAATAAGTTGTTTTCAGAGGTGGAACATGATAAAAGTTAATTTAAACTTATTTTAAAAGATTACGATAGAGGGTACTACAGAAATATTAATGGGTATTTATAAGTTGTGTCTGGATTTAACAATGTATTTTCAGTATATTCATTTTCACATCATAGACCTTTGCGGTCAACCAAATGTATGGGTCGGGGCTAAGCAGAGATGATTTGGAAGATATTAGACACATTTCTCACAAGAAACATGGACTGATTTTATGTTATCGCCTTATGAAAATATTATATTTTTTCATGGTATTTACACTTACATCTTTAAAAATGTAATTGTGTAGTATTGAGTTCTGTATTTGATAAGTTATGTAACATTCACCAAAGTCCATCCCTGTTTTATCCAGATATGTATTGAAATTATTAATACTAACATATATTTTATACATGAAAAAATAAATAAACAAACAGTTGCTCTACATTGCTTTATTTGAATAATTTTATGACAGGTCTTCTTCAAAGTAAGTAAACAAAAAATAATAGAATAATAACAATTTGCTGAGGTAAACAATCTCATGGAACTGTCAGCAACCGACACATGAGTTTTTATGACTAACAACTGTTTCATAATAGGATCTCTACAGCATTTAATTTTATCACAAGTATTAATTTTATCATTTTAAGTCTACAAATCCAAGACCATTTGAGGCTTCATGACACAGCCTTTTTTTTGCCATTATTGGTACTTCTCTTCTTTTTTTCTCTTTTTACGTTTAAAGGCAGAAATTAAAGTTTAATTGATTAAATGATTATAATATTAAGAATATCCTACTGCTCTTTTGATAAAGTGTTTTACATAAACTGAGATTTTGTTAGTTTTACAAATAGGGATCCAATTATTCCCTCTCTCTCTCTCTTTGCTTTCACTTTCTAGAGACATCATTTCGAAAAAACCTTTGTTTCATTATGTGAAAAATTGAGTTAATTGAAATGTTGAATAAACTCATTTAAATAAAAAATAAATTGTCCTAATTAATAATCCTAAAACATCAAAAGAGTTTGATAATGAAGATGAATTTTTTTCATGTGTACGCTAGACAAAATGTTAAAACCAATTTATTAATTAGAAAATTGTATTTTTAAAAATACTTTAAACCAGGAACAACTACAATGTAGATTTATCCATGTAGTGTTATCTATTTTTTTTTTATTTGAATATTAAAAAAATTTTGATATTCATTTTAATTTTTTTTTTTTGAGCAGAAAAAAACACTAATTCTTAAAAAAACATATGATGATCGGCCCTTTTAATGATAATAAAGAGATAATTGGTCCTTCAGTTCAATAAGAGCTCCCGGTCTATATAGAGAGTGTATGTTCTCCATGTTCCAAATTCCAATACCTTTGTGGGAGTTCCATGTTTGTATGTTGCAGGAACTACTCAGTTTAATTATGGAGCCAAGTATTTAATATGTCAGACTATTTTTGTTGTCTCCCATTGATTCAGTTAAATGTTGTTTTTACTAGATGACTAGTTTCCTCTCAGCATTAATAACCAACCCCTTCTGTTTATATTCCTCTTTTAATTTTTTCAACATGTAACCAACAACATTATTATTATATCCTTGGTAATAATGATCAATTGGTCCTCCAGAAATGATGTTATAGAAAAATATATCATTCAATTGAATCTCCAAGGGTTTATTTTTT
>NW_027111815.1:7934-13197 GCF_000696795.3 Halyomorpha halys
TTCATCTTTTCTTCTGATTCTTCAATCTTTGATGTATTAATCTTTCTATAAGGAAAAACTATTTTTAGTTTAAGAAAGTTAAGAAAGTAATGATCTGTTCCAAATTAAAGTTCTTGTATCATACACCATCATTAAGACACTCCATTTTATCATCTCATTATCTTATTATTGAAGATTACAGAAGGAAGTACAATAAAATTTTGTTACAGACAGCTCATAAAAAAATAACACTATAACCCAGAACATTGTAAAAACTACTAAAATGAATTTTTTAAATTGATTTAATATTCAAATAAAAAAAGTATAAAAACTATTATAAAGCTACGTTGTTGATGGTCCTAGTTTAAAAAATTGAAAAAAAACAAAACAGAATTTTCTAATTTTCTAATTGATTTTAACCTTTCTTCTTGCATCTGTCAGAAGAATATGATAAAGAAAATAGTTTATCCACCTCACTGAGCAGTATCTGACAAGCTGAAGTTGAATGTGAAGAAAATAAAGGTAATTGTAATTGGTTCCAACCACCTCCTTAAAATTGTTCTTCCTTATTCCTATTCTATTTCTAAATAACTGCCCCATAAATTTCTATTTAACCTTGAAATCATCTTTGACCAAAGCCTTTCCTGAAAAACATACCTTCAATGTCTTCCGTCTTACGTTTTCCATCTTTAATCATCTAAATCACCTTTGTCACCTATTTCTTGTTAGTTCCACCTGTTAACTTCTCGTTAGTTCCTCAGTACTGCCCTAGTTTGACTACTATTGTACATTGTATGGGGATGCCAAAAGTGAAATGATAAATAATTTGTCTTGTATGATTAATCTTTAAGAAATCAGAATTCCAGGAACTTCTCTATTTCCCGTTTTTAAGAGGAGTTGAAGTGGTTTTTCCCTTCCTACCAATATAAGTATTTCCTTGCATATTTTTTTTACAAGTTATCCGATTCCGCCATACCTCATACATCTCAGATCTGCTTAAATTCAAATTTTTAAGGACTTATATATAACGGCCCACTGTAGTACAGCTTTCAACAGATCCTTCCTTATTAGACCCTCTTCACAATGGACTTAATAAAAACTGCTATATTAATTCTGTAAATATTTAAACTTTAAAATAATGAAGAAGATTGTCAGGGGTGTGGTGAAAAAAGAACAAAAATAATAAATTTTAGTAATGTCTGAGATATTTATTTTATTAGGTAAGATATATATGGATATAATCATGGTTGATTTACTATTAATCATACTGTTAAATGCAATAATTTTGGTTTTGGTTGGTTTTATTCTGTATCTTGGTTTTAAATGTTTTATTCTGGAACTGTGAATCTGACATCCTCTGTGGAGTAGACAAAGAATATATTCTTGGTGCCACTATGTTTTTCATTTTTACAATTGTCTTTGTAAATACTGAATACTTGCTGGCACTGGTAGAAACTTTATGTTTTGAATCATTGTCACCTTGAGCCGAAAAGAGAGAAAAACTGTTACAAGTTATAACGTTATATCGAGTTGACTCACCTCTCTTTCTTTTTGTTTTTCAATGAGCAGGCCCTTAACTATTCCGTTTTTCCTAATTTGTCCTGAAGGGCGTATTTTTTTTTTTACATTTATTTCAGTAATGCCACAAGATTTTGCATAAAAAAAGAATAATAACAAAAAGTAAATAAATAAATTTCATAATGATAATTATTGTAAGAGGGTAATAAATTAACAAGAATATTAAGCAAGTTGTCGCTGTTGTTGCTAGGACTAGACTGATTTATTGATTTAATATTAATTTTTTATCATTTATTCGATGATTATATCATTCATTGTAAGAAATAGTTTTATTTTGATGTATTGCCTTTAAATTTTTTTTTTTTTTATTCAATTTTAGTCATTCAAGAACTGCTTTGATTGCCGGAATCTGGAGTAGGATTTTTAAAATATGTTTAATTGTTTATATAATATTCAGATTTGAGAAACTTGGTTACATTGTCTTTGCCATTTGTGATCATCTTCTTTCCATGTAGTGTACACTTTCAAATAACTAGGTACATGATAACTAATGGAAGTAGTAATATCTAAGATTCCGAAATTCAATTCTAGTTCAATAACACTTAAATTTGAATAAATTTAATACACAATTCGGATTTTAATGCACATCTCAAATAAATGTAATGGTAAAAGCCTTCAGGCTTTTGAATTTGGGGTTAAGTTAAAATATTTTACATTCAGTATGATTGGGTTAATTATATTTACTGTTTATACCTAACAGTTTAAACAAATAAAATAATTTTTTTTAAGGTAGAAGTAATGAGTAATTGATTAAAATTGCATAAGACTAAAGCTAAATTAAATTTATGTTAAATTGTCATTTAAATATAGCATAAGTAAATAGGTTTATAATTCATATATGTATGTAATTTCAGGTAGCCGTGGAGTATTTTAACCTGTCAGGAGGCTGAATAAATTGGTATCAGTTATTATTAACTGTAAAGAGATGGATCAAGGACAATTGTTAAACAGTCCAGATGAAAAACCTGGACATAATGAGGCGGAGAAGACCTCTAACTTACAACCATCAGCAGAGGAAATAAGGTCTACTGCTCTCTCTCTTCAAACGGGAAGTAGATCTCTTAAACCATCATCAGAGGTTCCATCAACAAGCAGGAATTCTACTGCGTTCATTGACTCAGAAGAGCTTAATAAAATACATTCAAAAGTTAAGTATTTACTGGATAAACATTTTCACAATCAATCAGACATCACAGTTAACCGTCAGATGCTGGAGGAAATAGTGTTAGAGACATTAGAACAAGTTTACCCTGAAGAGGATAAATTTAAGAACTTGGCAGAGGCAAAACACCTTGCAAAAACATATAAAAAACTTGAAGTTGAGCAAAGCATCTTGAACAGGGAACGAAAGTTCTTAGAAGAGCAAATTGAATTTGCCACTCTTCTAACAGAGCACTTATTAGATGAGAAGGATGTGTTTTGTGACAGCTCTACTGATGGTAACAAGCAAGTATAGTCTGATTTTTTATTAAAAACCTCTGAGGTTGAAACAATTCAGTATAAAATTTAATTTTTTGATAATTTTTAATTATAATTTATTTTTATTATGATGAAATTTATAAGTATTATGGCCTGTAATATATTTTATTTTGCTTTATGTCTATGGTTTGTTTCATTTTGCTTGTTCATTTTTTTGTTATATAAGCTTTGCTAATGTAGATTTATTTTTTTATTTGTAATTTATTTATATATAATTTTTTTATTCCCAGTTTATTTAATAAAGATCTAAAAACTGTGATAAGATCATATAATTATACATTAATATAAAACTAAATATTCAAGATGAGCTAAGGTATTGTAAATTGAAACTGTTACCTATTTTATAAATTGATTATATTTCATTAAAAAATATTTTATCTTTTATCGCATTCCCTCTGTCAGACTAGAAAGTATAGAAATATAAATATAATTTTTCTTATTTATTTATTCTTTTTATAGTTTTTCATAAATCATAAATAAACATAGGTGGATAACTGAATAAAGTCATAGAAAAAAACAACTCATATTTATTACTTATAGAAATATTATACGAATATTTCAATATAAAAATATTGTCTGTCTATTTTTATTTTGTTTTAAAATTTATCGATTTTTTTTTTTTAAATATGTTAGTTTACATTTTTTAGAGTAAATTATATTTTTTTCAATACAATTACTGTTCTGGTTTTGTTCATGTTCATTTGAACATTGCGCAAAGTCCGAACAATCTTGTAAGGGAATAGTTCTCCTTACGAGGGTGTTCCTTACATCATACAATATCAAACTAAGAGGGAGCAGCCAACCATGCACATCTATTTACTAGCGATGTCTATAAGACCCTCTAAGATATTATGTCAAATTAGGTTCCAATCTACCTTTACACTCAACTTCTTCTTGGAAACATCCCTTTTGGAGGAAATTCAAGGGGTTGAAACATAATAGGAACCCAAGTCTCCACATGTAGAGATTTAATCTTCTATAACATGCATTTCACCTCAGAATGGTATTACATTATTTATAAGAATTTTCAACTACTTGATTGTTATATTCAATATAAAAATCTTAAATTTTTCTGACGACACCATTAAATGCATTATTTTATTTATCAATGGCTTGCTTGAGTTGTGATCTCTGTCATAAGGTAACTTATGAAAGAGTTTTGTGCTGTTAGTACACGAATTATCACATGCCAAAAACAAAAGCTCCATAAAAAATACTTAAAGCTTCAGAATTTGAATTATTAAAAAAATAAATTGGAATAATATTGGAAAATTTAAAGAAATAAAGTCTCTAAAATTCTTGTAAATAACTATAAATTCGATGTTTTGACAATCTAGGTGTCATCTAGACGAAAAAATATTGGATTGAATCAATGAAATCCAGATACAGCACATCTCACATCACCAGAACACAAATGACCAGTCCGAATAATTTACAAAAATTAATAAAAAAAAAAAATCCCGTTAAGCAGGCCAGGGAGTATAAAAATGATTGCTTGGTGTCTAAAATCGCTAGATTGGAATGTAATGCCATAATAGTTATTCCATTAATTCCCTATTAACGAAGTGAACCAATGAAAATAATAAAAGTGAAAAATATTAAAAAATAAATTAAAACAACCAAGCTCACATAATAACCCTGTTGGATCTAGCAATTAATTAATCTGTTGTGTGATATGAACCATTCGATGAACTTAATGCTTCCACCAAAATAACTAGAGATCTACAGTTGAGCAGGTTATCCATCTATAAAGGTATGTGAATTAATATATTTGATTTGGTGTAAATTCTAGGTCTGAGCTATAAAAAAAAAGAAAAATATACATGATATATAAAAATATACTATTTTATATTTATAGTCTGTCTATATATAACTTAAATAAACCTATTTAAAGGAACTAGACCTATGATCAAGCCCATGGTTGTAATTAAAATATTTTCAAAATTTTGTGCAAGAGTGTCACAATTGTATAAGAGTAGTGTTATAATTGAATCTTTCATGAAAATATAACTGAAATCCTTACATCAAATTAAGAAAAATATAAATTTTAAATTCTGAAATTTTCTAATCAACTAATGAATTTATAAAAATTCAATTATAGGTTTTTAATCAGGCCTACAAACTTGTGATTGATGTAGAAATTTTGAATTTAGGTGATAACTTTAGACCTGAAACTAGCAAAACCAAGCACTGAATTTTACACGGGTAAGAGCTGTCGGAAAACTTC
>NW_027111815.1:13247-15596 GCF_000696795.3 Halyomorpha halys
AATAGGAACCCAAGTCTCCACATGTAGAGATTTAATCTTCTATAACATGCATTTCACCTCAGAATGGTATTACATTATTTATAAGAATTTTCAACCACTTGATTGTTATATTCAATATAAAAATCTTAAATTTTTCTGACGACACCATTAAATGCATTATTTTATTTATCAATAGCTTGCTTGAGTTGTGATCTCTGTCCTAAGGTAAGTTATAAAAGAGTTTTGTGCTGTTAGTACACGAATTATCACACGCCAAATACAAAAACTCCGTAAAAAATACTTAAAGCTTCAGAATTCGAATAATTAAAAAAATAAATTGGAATAATATTGGAAAATTCAAAGAAATAAAGTCTCTAAAATACTAGTAAATAACTATAAATTCGACGTTTTGACAATCTAGGTGTCATCTAGACGAAAAAACATTGGATTGAATCAATGGAATCCAGATACAGCACATCTCACATCAACAGAACACAAAATGACCAGCCCGAATAATTTACAAAAATTAATTTTAAAAAATCCCGTTAAGCAGGCCAGGGAGTATGAAAATGATTGCTTGGTGTCTAAAACCGCTAGATTGGAACATAATGCCATAAAAGTTATTCCATTAATTCTATATTAACGAAGTGAACCAATGAAAATAATAAAAGTGAAAAATATTAAAAAATAAATTAAAACAACCAAGCTAACATAATAACCCTATTGGATCTAGCAAATAACTAATCTGTTATGTGATATGAACCGTTCAAGTGCTCGATGAACTTAATGCTTCTACCAAAATAACTAGAGATCCACAGTTGAGCAGGTCATCCTTCTATAAAGGTATGTGAATTAATATATTTGATTTGGTGTAAATTCTAGGTCTGAGCTATAAAAAAAAAGAAAAATATACATGATATATAAAAATATACTATTTTATATTTATAGTCTGTCTATATATAACTTAAATAAACCTATTTAAAGGAACTAGACCTATGATCAAGCCCATGGTTGTAATTAAAATATTTTCAAAATTTTGTGCAAGGGTGTCACAATTGTATAAGGTTTTTAATCAGGCCTACAAACTTGTAATTGATGTAGAAATTTTGAATTTAGGTGATAACTTTAGACCTGAAACTAGCAAAACCAAGCGCTAAATTTTACACGGCTAAGAGCCGTCGGAAAACTTCTTTTATTCTTTAAGTCTTATCTCTGGTTGTGAATTTTTCAAACCAATCCCCGTAGCAAGCTTTACAAAAACATTTTCTATCCCAGCACAGAGTACATATTGCTCTGTCTTTACAAAGAACATGGATAAGTCAGTAGCCATTCTCTGGGAAATCTAGGATGATACCCAGAAGATCATGTTTATTGATTTTTAAGTGTAATAGGTTCAACTAGTGTTAGTTGCATCATTTGTACTTGTTTTGTTGTAGGATTAAATCAAATGATTTTGAGGAAAAAAATAAACGTAACACCTACGACGAGGGTAAAATTTATATCCACTAAGAAAAACTAATGAATGAGAAAAAAAAATAAATCCCAAGTTTTAATAAGAAAATTTTAATGACACATATAGCGCTAAACTTTATGAGAAGGATTCATAAATTTGAAATTTTAATAAATTTTATACATGACTGAAATGACAAGAAACTGTTTGTAGATTTTGATCACTTCAACACTCAATTGACAAACGCTACAAAACAAACTAAAAAACTATCATACAACATGATAGTCAGACCAATTTGGAATACTGAATTGAGCTTTGGGAATCCATCAAATGCCTCCAGTATTTAATCCTTACAACCCAAAATTCTTACAATATAAAATCCTTGATGCTCCTTATTACGCAACAAATAAACTCATCCATAAAGACCTCAACATCCCATTCGTTGCAGATTTGGCCAAAAATAGATATACCTTCTTTCATTCTAAAATCCTTACCCACACAAACCCATTAGTTCTTAATCTCTCTTCCTTAACAATCCCTGATAATCCTCCAAGGTGTCTGAAAAGATGATGGCCACGGTATCGTCTAATTTAAAGCAATGATTTAACTACCACCACTATATATATACATTTATCACATTTAATTAGTATTTTATTTATACATCTGTAAATTACAATAAATAAATATATATAAATAAAATACAATGAATTGGTTTCAATAGGAAAAAATATATATACTTAATGATGACTATCCAATTTAAGGAAGCATGAATTTGTTAATCCAGAATGTTATTTTTATTATAATGATATTGTTTATATTTAAATAAAATTTAACATTGCTGTGCTGTGAGAAAGAATTTATTAAAAGAAAAGTTACCCAGTTAAGCGGTAACAAATTTTATTGCACTGCTCTTATTCCTT
>NW_027111815.1:15646-19080 GCF_000696795.3 Halyomorpha halys
TTTTTAAGTGTAATAGGTTCAACTAGTGTTAGTTGCATCATTTGTACTTGTTTTGTTGTAGGATTAAATCAAATGATTTTGAGGAAAAAAATAAATGTAACACCTACAACGAGGGTAAAATTTATATCCACTAAGAAAAAGTAATGTATGAGAAAAAAAAATATATCCCAAGTTTTAATAAGAAAATTTTAATGACACATATAGCGCTAAACTTTATGAGAAGGACTCATAAATTTGAAATTTTAATAAATTGTATACATGACTGAAACGACAAGAAACTGTTTTTAGATTTTGATTACTTCAACACTCAATTGACAAACGCTACAAAACAAACTTAAAAACTATCATATAATATGATAGTCAGACCAATTTGGAATACTGAATTGAGCTTTGGGAATCCATCAAATTCCTCCAGTATTTCATCCTTACAACCCAAAATTCTTATATTTAATTAGTATTTTATTTTTACACCTGTAAATTACAATAAATAAATATATATAAATAAAATAAAATGAATTGGTTTCAATAGGAAAAAATATATATACTTAATGATGACTATCCAATTTAAGGAAGCATGAATTTGTTAATCCAGAATGTTTCTTTTATCATAATGATATTGTTTATATTTAAATGAAATTTAACATTGCTGTGCTGTGAGAAAGAATTTATTAAAAGAAAAGTTACCCAGTTAAGCGGTAACAAATTTTATTGCACTGCTCTTATTCCTTTTTCTTCTTTCTTTTCTTTTTCTTTTTTTTTTTTTTTTTTTTTAGCAACTGCTTGGTAAAATCAGCAGGAGCTCTGGAAAATAAGGGCGCCCCAACCCGGGTTTGTTATTGCTGACAACGACCCAAGACCCGGACCGACTTTCGATTTCTATTCAAATAGGCAGTTGCTCTTGCCTGCTTTTGTCACCGAGGAAGGCCATTTGAAATTGGAGTATTATCTGGTGAATAGTTGAGGAGAGAAATATGTTCGGTTGCTATGATGTCGCGTAGGCATTAGAATGTGTCAACTTCGTCCATATAAAATCCAATGGAAAAAAAAGAGGGCAAAAATAAAAAAAAGGCAAAACTATTTTGCCTTTTTTTATTTTCCCACTTATTAGGAGAAATAAAAAGATCCTTATGTATTTGTTGGGGGTTATGTTGTTCTGATTAATTAAAATAATTAGATATTATAATAAATATTAATAAAAATAAGTACAAACCTTCGGTCTGTGGGAGGTACCCATTCGAGAAGCCAGCCTCTCGTCTCCTCATTAGAAAATGTAAGGAGAAACCAACCTGGATCCACCTGGAGTCCTGAGTTGTCGAACGCCAGTGGTCTCCTCCTAGGACGTGACTCATTGATCATGGAAAATGGCGATTCCAACAGATGTTAAGGGAATCAGAAGATTGTTAGGCGCTCTGAACTCCTATAGACGATTCGTACCGGCGATGGCCAGGTATCGGGTACCCATCAACAACCTTCTGAAAAAGGGGGATAGGGTGCAGGTGACGCCCGATATGGTGGAAAACATTAGGAAATGCATGGAGGCGCTACAAACGGAACCGGTGTTGGCATTCCCGGACTTTGAACGGACATTTATCATCACCACGGACGTAAGTGAGTACGCGTTGGGGGCGGTACTGTTGCAGGATTGCGATGGTGGAAAGCGACCGGTGGCGTACGCTAGCAGGTGGTTAACAGATGCAGAGACAAGGTACAGCGCACTCAAGCGAGAACTGTTAGGCATTGTGTGGGCGGTAGAACCTTTTCGCCCCTATGTTTTAGGGAGGAAATTCCGGGTACATACTGATCACAGACCGCTTCAATGGGTTGGGAAGGTTAAAGAGGGTCACCAGATGGTAGGAATTGCTCAACTAGTACAATATCGTAATCCAGTACAAACTAGGAAAAGAAAATGTAGTCACTGACTGGCTATCCCGCGCGATCACCGTAAATGCAATAGAGGAGAAACAACCTTAGACTTCAGGAGAGGCGAGACAGTTTTTGCGAGAATGGACGCCAGAGCCAGAGGAAGAAGAAACGTAAAGCACGACGGGAAACGACCATGAGCCATCATCCGAGAACGAAAGCTCCACTGAGGGAAGACCAACGGAGATGGAACAACTAGAGGAGGGTGTGAATGATAAATCACACCAAAGAATTTGGAAGACAGGAACTTCCGGACCCTTGAGGATGGACATCGCTAAATATGGGAGGAACTCGATCACCACTATTTGGTCGGCACCGGGTGTCAGGAATGATCTGATCTGCCGGGCCCTGAAAGATGCATCCAAACCGGGGTGAACATAGCATCTATACGTCGGGAATGGAGTGGTTTGGGAGAAGATAAAACGCATCTGGAGATTAGAACAAATCGGAATGGATCGAAACTTCATTCGTTGCCTGATGATGGTGGAAACCGTTCAGGACGGAGATCACCTTGGCATACCACCATGGGAAGACCAATCACTGGGGCTTGAATGAGACCTACCAAGCCTTGCGATGGAAATATTTCTGGTGAAATATGCGGAAAACGATTCAGGAGATAATCGGGAACTGTGAGGTGTGCCTCAACACCAAATATGACCGACACCCACCCAAGGCGAAACAAGAGGAGACACCGACTGCGAGCGCACCGTTAGTAGAACCTCAAATCGACATTTTCACCTGGAGCGGCTACAAGTGGGTTACAGTGATTGACCTCTTTAGCAAAGTAGCCATGGGACATCAGATTCGAGAAAGATCGGCCGAGGCGTCATTGGGAGCGCTGCGTTTATGGTTCCAGTTCTATGGAGTACCGAAAAGGACATCGTCTAATGGGGGACGGGAGTTCGATAACGCCAAAGTCAGAGAGGAAATAAAGACTTTGGTGGTAAGGACCTATAATCACTCCATGCATAAAGCAACGGGATTCGCCCCATTCGAAATTCTGTTCGGAAGCTCTAACAGGGGTAAGGAACCGCAAAGGTATGAGGGGCCATTCAGGGTGATTACAATTAGAGAGCATAACATAGTTACAATAGAGAGTATTGAAGAACCAAAAAAACGAAGGACGGTCCACATAGAACAACTCGAGTTTTCCCCATGAATGAATAATCAATAGGATCTGGAGTTTTCTCATCTATGTCAAAGTTTTTTTCTTTTTTTATACAAAAAATTTAGTTAGTGTTTCTAAGTTCTATGGTAAGAAGAACGGGGTGACAAGTTTTATTAGTTTTTAAAGAGTTCAAGTGTTAATTTTAGTTTAAGAAAAGTGTATTTTTTTAGTTTTCGTTTTTTGTGTATAGGTTAGTTTGTCTTTAGTTTTTTTTGTGTTTTGTTGCGGTTATCTTTTTGGAGTTTATGAGGCATCTTCATAAACTGGTAGGGGGGAGTTATGGTTGGACAAGGCCTGCATACAATTCTAATCCTAACTCCCGATTTAAATAAACCCCAATAATGTC
>NW_027111815.1:31064-32782 GCF_000696795.3 Halyomorpha halys
CAGGCAGATGAAGAGACCTCCTGGAAGGTCATCAAAGAAAGATTAAAGAAGACATTCGGAGGAGGACGGTGGACCCCAGAGGAGGATATATTCATGATGTTCAGAGAAACGAAAAAAACGAGACAGTCTAATGGTCAGTATGCCGCAGAACTCCTGGCACGATATAACAGTATTCAAGAAAAATTCACCGAGATGTTGGAGACGATCGAAGTACAGGGTCGAATGCAATTCCTATCCACGGTACTGAAGATTCAGTTGGCAAAAGAACCGGGGAAGAAAGATGGAATGCCAAGAGACCGCTCGTTTGTGGAATGTGATCTCATAGATACACGCGCTAGAGAGGTGAAGGCCCAAATGGAAGTAGAGGAGCCAGGGTGGACTTGGATAGAATATCATAGGCCAAGAAAGATGCCAAACCCTTGGAGAAGAAGAGAACAAAGAGATGGTAGAAGAGAGAGAAGAGGTAACACGGAAAATAGAAAGATCCAAGTTAAACCCAGAAACAATGGTCGGCGGGATGACCTCAAGTGCCATGGGTGTGGTAAAACTGGACACCCGGTAGCACAATGTCCTCACACCCGGTGTTTTGAATGTGGGACAGAGGGACATATAACTCAACAGTGTCCCTATATGTATCGCCGGAGGGAGCAAAATGTCCCTGAACCGATGGAGGTCAATGCTCAGAGATTACGGAGAAGGGTAATCTCTCGAAGGACGAACGGATCCATGAGTGAATCCACGGAGATGTTCGAGACCTCAAGAACAGAAACTGAAGCAGGAGACTATGAGCGTGAGGATAGCCAGCAAGGCAAGAGGAGGACTTGGAGACGAAAAGGAGAAGCAGCTAGAACACGAGGAGAGTTCTTAGGAGCGTACCCACAGAGGGGCTGCCACAGGTTGGAGATTAACCATATGAGAGGAGAACACGGCGGTTTGCCTATAATAGAGATTGCAGGAGTGAGGTGTCTGGTAGACACCGGTAGTTCCAGTACTATCATGAGTCGAGAGGCTGTGGAGAAGTTGTGTAGTGGAGAGAGAGTACATCGGATTCAAGTATGTCAGTGTAGGTTAATCACCTTAGGTGGCCCTTGTGAAGTAGAGGGGGAGACGGAAATAGGTTTGAACCATTAGGGATTGAAAGTCTATATTGTAAAGACCATGCCGAGAGAATATAAAGTAATTGTTAGATATGACCTGTTAGGGAAGGTGGGTGGTTGAATTAAAAATAGCAAGGGAAAATGGAAGATTAGGATAGGAGGTAAGATCTACAAATGTCGTCAACAACAGAGGAATGAGGGTGTACGAATTGGGCCAATCAATCAAGCTGAGAACTGGAGAAAGCGACTCAAGAGGGAATACCAGGATATTTTTTTTACAGAATGGGATATCCTAGGAGCGACCGGGAAGACTGTCCATGAGGTCCCACTGAAGAAGGAGAGGGTAACATAAGTAAAGGAAAGGAGATACCCACAGGCACTACGTCACCAAATCCGGGAGGAACTCAAAAGTTTAAAACGACAGGGAATCATTATTGATAGTACATCCCCATACAATAGTCCATTATGGGCGGTTAAAAAAGGAGTGCGCCAGGTGAAACTACTGAAAAGTACAGAGATAGATTACAGGAAGCTGAACGAGAATACCATTGACGAAAAGTATCCAATCCCCAGATTTGAAGACATTTTAGACAGGCTGGGCGGGGCGACGGTATTCAGCAC
>NW_027111815.1:32832-36345 GCF_000696795.3 Halyomorpha halys
AAAAAAAATTCAATTTATCGAACGACCCAATAACAATTTATTTGGTAAACCTACTTCAATCTATATGGTACCATATCTGTTCAATCGCTTACCAGAAGAACTAATAAATAAATCACAACAAAACTGTGTACTTTCTTACTTCTATGATTCCCAATAACTTATTTTGATTCACCAAAGGACCATATCTGCCTCTATTTTTTCTTAACTCAACATAATTATTTATTACGATAAGAATTAGCGATGCTTGTGTGTGCTTAGTAATACATATTATTTATTTAGATATTACTGGATCCTTCTTTTTATCGTATTCTGTTTCATCTTGTTTTGTTCTCAATATTATATTAAGTCACTAATTGTAAAATTCCAGCATTATTATTCTCTTTAAAGTCCTTTCATTTGTTTTTACTATTATTATTTTTTTTTAATAATTTTTATTATTATTTTGTAATTTATTTTCATTTTAGTAATTTTTAATTGAATTATTAGTTGTATCTCTAGAGATCAATTCATATTGTACTGATCTAGCTTATAAATTGTAGTATTTCCACATCGCCGAAATAGTAAAAATATTAATTAATAAATTTCACTCTGTTATCTGGTAGGACCATATGATAAAATTTTCTAAATGAATAAAAAAAGTATTAGTCAGTTAAAAAAGAAAGGGCGCTAGATCAAATTTTTAGCTTTACAAGTTGATAAATGTAATGAGGTAACTGTTGCATAATATTCTGGAATCAAATATAATTCTATAATTAAATCGAAATGTATTGTTTGGAGTATATCCGAACTCCTCCAGAAGTGTATGTTTTCAGAAACTAGAAATACTGGTATTGGTTTAATTAAAAGTGTTAAAATTGTAATTAATTGCTCTATCACTGTGAGGAAATAATCTGGTGTGGCTCCTGAAATAGACAGGCCGGCCAGGGGTACCGACGCTAGCTGAATTGTGTTTTATAGAAACTTGGCGTTGGCCATAGGGCGCCATATCTGAAAAGTAGACCCATATACTTATTCAAAATAATTGCTTATTTAAATTAATCTGAAGCCTTCTAGTGATATTTTTACTATTAGAATCATTGATAAAATAATCTAGAGCTGTTATTATTTTAGAATAACATATAGCTTAGAACAAATTGTTAACGTAGGGTTATACAAAGCTTTCATTCCGCCAACGGTTGAGTAGACGCCAACACTGTGAGTCAGGTATTAGTTTATTATTTTAGTATTAGTGCCTGATATAGATTACCAGGCCTTAATTACATTTTTTTTAGTTCAAAAACAATTTGCGAGTTGACAAATACATCTAATACAGGTCAGAGACCCCTTTTAATGTAAATCACTGATAGAAAAGGGATAAAAAGTAAAACTATGCTTTGTAAATCTTAATCAATTGTTTGTTTCAGTTTTGGGTTAAGGTAAAAAAACCTTCCAACTTCCATTTGTCTCGAAATTAATTTCATGTAAATTCATTCACTTTCTGAAATAAACAACTGTTCTAGACATTGACTGGTGTGGACAGTTATAGAATATTTAGTACTTTTGTTTTCATTATTTAAAGGAATCCCATGATAAAGTGTACAGTAAAATATTTTGTATAATTTGTTTATTTCTCAAGGAAGTCGTAAATTGAATAGGTACTATATCAAAAACCACAACTCTAGCCCATAATATAGCCCAACTACAGAAGGATGGATATTCATACTTTATCGATATATTAATAACAATGATTTTTTATTATGAATGTTTATTGTTTAAGACTTATAACTTTAACTTGTTTGATTACACATTCTTGTAACTTAGTACTTCTTTATTGGGAGTTACAACTAATCCTGGTTACTTCTGTTCTGGTATATAACACTTATTGGGCATTAAGATGTGGTTTCATTCATCATATCTTGTTTATTCTTTGTTCTTGTGATTTCAAGCTTGTAAGATGTCTGCTGTAACAAATCTTTCCATCTTTAACTCATAAGGAAATATTCAGTTTTACATTTCTATCTGATTTATGTAATAAGTTGTTTTCAGAGGTGGAACATGATAAAAGTTAATTTAAACTTATTTTAAAAGATTACGATAGAGGGTACTACAGAAATATTAATGCGTATTTATAAGTTGTGTCTGGATTTAACAATGTATTTTCAGTATAATCATTTTCACATCATAGACCTTTGCTGTCAACCTACTGTATGGGTCGGGGCTAAGCAGAGACAATTTGGAAGATATTAGACAAATTTCTCACAAGAAACATGGACTGATTTTATGTTATCACCTTATGAAAATATTATATTTTTTTATGCTATTTACACTTACATCTTTAAAAATGTAATTGTGTAGTATTGAGTTCTGTATTTGATAAGTTATGAAACATTCACCAAAGTGCATCCCTATTTTATCCAGATAGGTATGAAATTAATAATACTATCATATATTGTTGTATACAAGAAAAAATAAATACACAAAATTTGCCATACATTAGTGTATTTGAATAATTTTATGACAGGTCTTCTTCCAAGTAAGTAAACAAAAAATAATAGAATAATAACAATTCGCTGAGGTAAACAATCTCATAGAACTGTCAGAAACCGACACAAGAGTTTTTATGACTAACAACTGTTTTATAATAGGAGCTCTACAGCATTTAATTTTATCACAAGTAATTAATTTTATCATTTTAGGTCTACAAATCCAAGACCATTTGAGGCTTCATGACACAGCCTCTTTTGGCCACTATTGGTACTTCTCTTCTTTTTTTCTTATCTCCTTAATTTTTTGGGTCTGATAGATTGTTCACTAAGTAAATCCAAGGACTCCTAATTATGATCTTCAAATTTCTTACTGTTCTGAATAAAGTTTTTCTTGGTTATTTTGACGTTTAAAGGTAGAAATTAAAGTTTAATTGATTATAATTCTAAAGAATATCCTACTGCTCTTTTGATACAGTGTTTTACATAAACTGAAATTTTGTTAGCTTTACAGATAGGGATCCAATTATTCCTTTTCTCTCTTAGCTTTCACTTTCTACAGACATCATTTCGCAAAAACCTTTGTTTGATTATGTGAAAAATTGAGTTAATTGAAATGTTGAATAAACTCATTTAAATAAAAAAGAAATTGTCCTAATTAATGATCCTGAAACATCAAAAGAGTTTGGTAATGAAGATGAATTTTTATCATGTCAAAATGTTAAATTGAATTTATTAATTAGAAAATTGTATTTTTAAAAATGCTTTAAACCAGGAACAACTACAATGTAGATTTGAGCTTGTATCCATTTTTTAAAATCATTTTTACTGGATGACTAGTTTCCTCTCAGCATTAATAACCAACCCCTTCGGTTTATATTCCTCTTTTAACTTTTTCAAAATGTAACCAGCATCATTATTATTATACCCTTGGTAATAATGATCAGTAGGTCTTCCAGAAATGATATAGAAAAATATATCATTCAATTGAATCTCCAAGGGTTTATTTTTTTCTCTATTCTTTCAAATTTATTTTAAGATAAATCTTAAA
>NW_027111815.1:36395-40101 GCF_000696795.3 Halyomorpha halys
GACAGGACATACATCCGTTGTAAATTGATGGTGGAAACCCTTCTGGAAGAAGAACAATAAATAGAAGTCACCTTATGGAGATGGCGAAAAAAAGTGGGTTAAGGTCGAATGGCAGGATGAGAAAGAGATAGTATTGGGCAAGACATTGTCAATTGGTGATGTCTTTCCAAGATTGCCTACAGTACCGCAGACAAATGAGACGGAAAAAGAACAGGACAGACAAGATCCTCCTCCACAGACAATTGAGAAAGTCTGTCCAGTCTGTGGGCTGACTTTTAAGGGTGATAGAGGTCTTGGAAACCATATAGCGAGGTAATCGCTATATCGCAGGGAGGCAAACAACAAAAAATTAAGGGGCTTAATAAACATTGTAAGTGATAATGAGGTCGGAGAGGGGGAAATGGACCATATCAAAATAGAAATAGGTAAATGGTCGGCTGTCTTTCAAGATATTATGAAAGTTAAAAATTTTAATTCTGCGGATTTCGACAGGGGAGAGGACGATTTCTTGAATTCCTTAAAAATATTAACGCCAAACTGCCAGGCCCACAGCATCCTGGCATCAAATTCTATAAATGAGGAAAAAAAAACCGAAATGACCGACAAGGGTGCGAGGAGGGTGTGAATCCGCAGAGAGCTAATAAGGCAGATAGGCACCGTCGGCACCGTACCACTATGAATTAGCCCAATACAATTATTATAATAGAAGGAAAAGTAGTAATGAGCATTATGAACGTCGACTCCCCCAAGTAATGCCCATTAAAGATAGCCGACATTGAGAAACATTTCAGAAGCCTCTTTGAAAAAGAGAATCTCCGCAAACGTGCGGATAATTAGAAATGCGCCCCGATGCCAAATTTGATGTCCATAGATAGTAGGGTGGTGAAGAGAGCAATTAAGTCGACATCGTTGGACTCATCGCCGGGGCGGGATGGTGTGTTGGTCCGCACAATTAAATACTTCGATGTAACACAGATCATGAGGTATATTGCGGAGATCATGCTGAAGGTGGGATATGTACCAGAGCCTCTACGCTAAGGGCGCACAATATTGGTTTACAAGGGAAAAGGAGACCCAAAAAGTGTTTCCTCCTGGAGGCCAATAACGATATACTCGATTGGACGCCGAATCATCAAGTCAAAGGGGCTTCATAAAAGGTTTACCGGGAACACATGTAAGCGCTAGAATCATTGACGCGATCATAAAAGATGCCAAAAATAAGAAAAAAGATTGCGCGGTGGTTTTTCTGGACATGATAGGGGCTTTTGACAACGTTGGTCATGGACACATAGTGAGCTCGCTGGAGGCAAGAGTTGTGTCATCCGACCTCACAAATATGATCGCTGCTCTCCTAACCACAAATAAAATAAAGAATAATATAGGAACGACTAGCCATTGATCATTTGTACCGCGAGCTCTGTGATCAGTAGTTCGCGAATAAGTTTGGATACGACCTGAAAAGTGACCAAGAGAGTGTGGTCCCCACAGGGTTCGAGGAAGATCAGGCTGTAACGGCGCGCGACGGGGGTTCTGCGGAAAGAATAATAAATAATGTCCAGAGGCTACTCGCGCATATGGGTCTGGGAATAAATGTAAAGAAAAGTGTGAGTATCGTAATAGAAAAAGGAGAGCTGCGGTCAACAAAGCTCTCCCTTGAGAATACGGAAGTTATCCAAACGGCAATAGCCGAGGACACCATCAAATATCTTGGATGTACATTCTCGGGCGAGCTAGTATTTGGAGAAGAGGGGGTGACAAATATAACTAATAACCTCGATAAATTGGTGAGCTCGTGCCTGCTCAAGCCTGAACAGAAGATCAACGTTGTCAACCAATACTTGTTCCCGGGCCTTGTTTACCCTCTCCAGGCTACTCCCCTCACAAAGATACGTCCTGCGATTTGGGAGGGCATTGATACCAATGCCCGCAGGAGTATCAAGGCCATCATCGGGATCCCCACTAACACCTCGTCGGCGATGCTGTACGCACCCAGGAGGTATCAAGGACTGGGTCTGATCCGCTGTCAATGGGAAGCTCCACTACAGCATTGGTCCATTGCCCAGCGATTGTCGAATGTTCCGGATGCCCTATTTCAGTCTATATTCAGTAACGAAGACGAAATCGCAACATATGCTGATAGACTTGGGGTGGATAAGGGCAACCAAAGTGTGAGAGCTCTACGGCAGTCGTTGCGTGAGAAAGCTTTCGAATAATGGGCCAGTTGCAGGTGGCAGGGTGTTTGTTTCAAAGAGACCCCGAGAGCTAATAGATATGTATGTAAGAAGCAGGTACTCTCGGGGTCAGAATAGGCGAACGGTCTTAAACTAATATCAACTACGCACCCCTGCGTGGAATCCCAGGAGCCAGTGGACAGCAAGGAGAAGTTGGGTACACCAAATGCGGCAGAGAGTCTGAAACACCAGCTCATGTGCTGGGAAAGTACCCCAACAACTCCTTGAAAGAAAAGATTTCACCTACTTCGAGGAGGTCTATTGTGTTGACATCGATGGATCCGTAAGATATGCCGATACTGTTGCATTTACAAAAATCGGAATCACGGCTCTGGTGTTGGATCCGACGGTAATATTTGAAAGTAATGACCTCGAACAGGAAGGTATAGTGGAAAGGGAAAAAAGTAAATATATGAAAAATGCGTCCCTTTCCTTAAGGGAAAATTCCGCGAGACCTTCGAAGAGAGAGAGTTCACCGTGAGGGACCTCTTGTTTGGATCTCGCGGAACAATACCAGATAGAACAAGGAGCTTCTTAGGAGGCCTATGTGTTAGCATCGTTGTTATTGCGATCTTAGCAGAAAATATTGTTTTGGACTCCCTGGGGATCATACACCATCACCTGCATGGGAATCAGCTTGGATATTATTCATAGTTTTATTTATTTATTTTAATTTGTGGACCTGTCGATTTGTGTGTTTTAACTTATTTAATCATTAAATTATTTTATTTTATTAGTACTATTATTTTTTTTAAAACTTATTTATCCATTCAAGTGTTTCTTGTAACCGGCTTTTTATTATATTTTCCTTTGAATCTATGTGTTAGTCTTGTTCTCGTAGAATATATTTATTTGTTTGTTTTTTGGTAAACTGATCAACTGCTGTGACTATTATGAATGGTCTGTTCTCACATTGCCGTCTAATAGTGAATTTGTTTAACGGGACACGGGAGGATCTAGAAGGATGAATTCGGGAGAGTGAATTTGTTGATCGGGTGAATTAAAAATTGTGAAATGGTGAAGGAACAGAAAAGGGAAAGAAAAAAAGGAATGAATTGAAATATTTGTATTTGGTGTATAGACTGAAATTGATTGTAAAAGGAAACTGTAGGGAAAAAATTGTTTTCATTCTATTTTATTATACCATGTAATTATATATAATTTATATATGTCCGATTACGGATTGATTAGTATGCTGTGTATGTAGCAACCTGATGTAGTTGGGCAGCATAGATGAATAAAGTATTTCTCTCTCTCTCTCTGCTATTTTTACCAAATATCATTTGGAGATTAACATGCATATATACATATTTATTTATTTATTTATTTTTTGTTTTGTTTTGTTTATTTATTTATTTTTTGTTTTGTTTTGTTTATTCAATAGTTTCATAAGGATTTTAAATTATATAATTTTATTTTGTCACTTTTAGAAAAATATTATTTTTAATAAATTCGAATTTACAAGAAGATTATTT
>NW_027111815.1:40945-43935 GCF_000696795.3 Halyomorpha halys
TCTCTCTCTCTCTCTCTCTCTCTCTCTCCATCTCTCCCTCTCTCCCTCTCGAAATTACAAATTAAAAAAAAAACAATACAATTATCTCTTCTGTTCCCAGGTTCGGGGAAACAAAAGAAACCCCTGTTAGATTGCAAAGGAACCGAAGTATTCTGTAGGTAAAGAGACAAAGTTTGCTTCAAGTTTAAAGTATTCGGGAGGGCAAACTTCATTAAAACAATTGTCTAGCAATTTGTGAAAAGTACTTGTCAATTGATTTACCAACAAGGTTTCCTCACTAACAAGACGCAGCCCCTCGAACCAATTGATCTAGAGAGCTGATCAATATTGGGCTTCCAATGCCGCTCGAGGATTGTCATTAGGTGTAATTGGTCTTAGCGGTTGTCTAGTTCACGCCAAGTAGGGGAGGAAAGGAATATAATTTTATAGGCTATATTTTTTTTGTCGTATTCTAATTCAAGATTCATTTTAATCGAACTTCTTGTAATTATTTATTTTATTTTCTATTGATATTGTCTTGTATCTGTATTATAGTCCCGAAGATACACCCGTTTGTCGACAGAACAATGTTTATGTACTACATTTATGCATGTGAAAAACGAACAAAAAAAATTTTAGTGCTTTTAACGGCCTATCCATGTCTGATACAATACAGAAATAATCATCACAAAAATTTAATAATTAAAAATATTTCCAAATCTGAGGATCATCTTCGGGTAACTTGTGACTTTGGTACTAAATCTCAAAAAAATCGGGCCACGGATGGTGATAAGCGGACGTCATCACTGTGGGAGTGCGCGAGATACTGAAGGACAGGACGTATAGGTTGTGCAAAGGACTTTGTTGTGTTCTTCAGTATAAGGAAGACAGATTGAATAAAGAAAGAAGAGAGGATAATTATCGAATTTCAGTAATAAATATGCAGGACATTAGAGAAAAAGAATTTGTGTAAAATGGATGGAAAAGTATTTTGTTGTAATACCAAAGTAACCTTCCTCTTCTTTTTACATGTGATTAATAATGTTTTTGTTACATTTTGTGGAATATAATGACAATAAAAAAGAGTGGAGAAGCCTCTCGATTAGGTACTCCAATTTAGGGTCGTCCGTAACCGAGCGAGTTACAGCTCAGTTTGAAGGCTAGTGACTAAGGCGGCGCACAGTAGTGAAAAGTGTGGAAAAACCATTCAAAATGAAATGTGTCTAATCATATTGATGAGTGTGGTTTCACACTCACATAGCTATTAACGAATTCATTGTAATTGGTTCTCCCATTAAACAATATTTGTGAGCTAAAGACCTAATCTTCCAGGCGTTATTTCGGCATTGGGAAAAAGAGAGTTTTTACTGGTTGTTGTTATTTTGTTTTAAACTATTCAATAAAAAATATTTCAGTGAAATCATAACCAACAAAAGTTAGAGCAACAATTTCAGTTTTTCAAAAGTAGGTTTGTTTCTTGAAATATCTTTTTCTAAATGTTTACGGCCACTTCCAATTTAATACTCGAAAAATTCGCTTTTACACATTTCTGATAGACTGATCTCTGTGATGAGACTAATTTTCCATAAAAGTGTACATATTGGAGCAACTTTTGTTAAGTTTCATTGACGTATGAAGTGAGGGGCCTTCTTAGAAGGTGTAACCAGAATATGATGAGGCAATAATCAAATTAACTACTATGAATCAGAATAACATTTTGTATTTAGGAAAAATGATTTTAATGATGGAAAAATTAGGATTTATATTTTTACACCTGTACATAATATCAAAATTAAAAATTGAGAAAAAAATGCATTCTACTTGATTCAGCACCCGGAATAACAGGAATTCACGAGAATTATAGAGAATTAAAACAATTTAGAAGTTTTTGCACAAAAACGGCATTTTCCCACTGCTGTGCGGCGCCGGTTCGAATCCGGTCTGGGTGGTAAACTGTTATTTCAGTGGCGCCCCGTGGCGGTCCTACGAAGTGAAAACTTGACCTCCCGTCATCGTTAAAATAAGATGGTATTCTGTAGATTAACCCCCCTCCGTATGTCAGAAATAGCCGGGAAGGGGGTCATTAAAAAAAAAAAAAATACAATATGATATTTGTTATATAATGTTTTAAAAATGATTTATTTTAGTCAATAAAATTTAACTTTCATTACATTAGTTGTTTACTTATTTTTCTGTGATTTAGTTTATTGGTATTTGTTGTGTAAATATTTTATTTTTGTCATCATTATTTTTTTCAAAACTCGATTGACTTCTTCCTCTTTTATGTTTTAAGGACTTCGAAATCAAACTTTATAGGCTTTAATTATGGCGAAGGAAATTGTTTCTGCAGTGAAGTCGAGCATGTAATTTTGGAATTTTCAATGAGTCGAGGTATTTTAAATGATGGATTCTCATAGGAAGTCTAATTTCAATAATAATTCAGATTAGGCATTTATGATGTCAGACGGATATGATTTTTATCCTATTTTTGGATTCAAAGATTTATTTTGTAGTTATATAAATTCAATTTACTTTTTCTCGCACCTAATTTATTTTTTTAAACTTATATGATCAGCTTTATTATATTATATTTTTTATATTTAAATGAAATTAAATCCGTACCGCTACACCCCATGAATTATCAGGGATGCAGTACTTTGTAAGAAAGTACTCTTACTAGACCGACTGTAGAGTAAGGATGTGATTTGGTCATAATCAAGCTCGACCGCCAGAATTTGACCCAATTAAGGGCTCTCGAACCCACAGGGCTGACTCAATGGCTACAGGTAACATATAATAATTATCTGCCACAGCTGGATTCTGGATTCCACAGCTGGGTCCTCGGAGTCAGTAATCCATTGCCTCACCAATGAGCTACCCACTCCCATATTTTTTATATAGATTTATATTTTTATTTATACAAATCGTAGTATTATTTTCTTTTACTTATATATTTCTTTATTATTATTATCATTTTTTTTTCCTTTTTCTCTTTTGATTCTTGTTTTTTT
>NW_027111815.1:43985-47446 GCF_000696795.3 Halyomorpha halys
ATTTTTTTTTTTAAATATCATTATTATTTTTCATTTGTTTTTTTTTTAAATTTTAATTCAGATAGTATTATTGTTATAATTTACATTCTTTTTTAAATCTTCTATTTCTGTATATTTTGTATGAATGAATATTTGAATACTAATAACTGATATACCCTTAATTTGTTGCAAATTGTATTTACTTTCTTGAATAAAATATTAAAAGAAAGATAATAGATGATATCTTCTCTTTCTGGACACATGCCAATCGCTGTTGCCGTTGCAGAGTTAGGCTTATATATTTCTCTCTCTTTTCAATTATCTCCTCATCCTACATTCCATTCCCTTGGTTTCAAACCATTATTTATGCCTTCTTCCCATCTCCTTCTTGGTCTTCATCTTGTTCACTCCTCATTCACTTGTAGGTTTCTCTAGCCATCCTGTTTTCATTCTTCTCATTGACATAGAAAACAATCATATTCTTCATTCTTCTTTCATGTGAGGTAAGAATATTTTCCTGAGCCATATGAGAATATATATGTATAATTATAATAAGTAACTGAATATTCAAAATGAGATTTTGAGTCTCATGTATGTGTTTGTTTATGGTTGTGTATGAGCTAAAACTATTAACAAAGGATGTATATAATACTTCTGTACTCACTAGAAAACTTCTTACTCGCGTGCTACCTATCACTTTCAGTTAAGGCCGAATTTATTTTGATTCTTCTTTTCACACTCCAGTGAATAAGCACTGCTTAACACGGGGTGTTGCAAGTTGTGTGAAAATGATATATATCTATAAGTTGACTCGTTACATTTTTTTTTCAACTCTGAAAGGTTTATTTCAAATTGACAGATTTTCAGTCCTATATAATTTCCAAGAGTTAAAAATCAATATTTTTAGTTTACTGCATATAAATGTTTTATTTATTTAATGTAATTTACAACTGTACAAATCATAAATAAAATAAGTAAATATGTTGTATGTTTCATATACACTTGAAAATCTTGAGAGAGAACCACCCATTGGTAGTACTCCCAGCACTAGTCTAAATTAGAAGGTCCCGTGGCCATCTTCTTTTCAGACACCTCGGAGGATTATTAGGGATTTTGAACGATGAGAAATTAAGAATTAATGGGTTAAGAGCATGGAATGAAAAGACACATATCTGTTTTGGGCCAAATCTGCAACGAATGGGATGTCAAGGTCTTTGTGAATGAGTTTATTCGTAACGTAATAAGGAGCATCAAGGATTTTACGTAGGATTTTGGATCGTGACGATTGGATGCGGGAGGAATTATGGAGGTTTGGTGGAGCCCCAGAGCTCAATTCTATATGTCCAAATTGGTCTGATTATTGTAGTGTATAATAATTTTTTGTAGTGAATGGGAAGTTTAGATCGTTTGTCAAGTAGGTGTAGCAATCGAAATCTACGGGCAGTTTCTTGTCGTTTCAGTCTTGAATGTGGATTCCAAGTAAGTCTCTTGTCAAGATGGAGTCCTAAGCATCGAATCTGTTCAACAGGCGTTAGTGAAGTATTTAGAAAGGATCCTGCAGGACAGGAGGGCAGAGGCTTACGACGGAGATTAAAAGTGATCTGGTGGGATTTGTCAGGATTTATTTTGATTCTCCAGTTTTTACACCATTCTTCAATGGATGTTATGTGTGTCTGTAGTGTTTGTGGTGCATTAGTAGGGTCGTTGTTTACAGACAGTATACATGTGTCATCAGCGTATGTTGTTAGGACTGTGTTAGGGTGGGTTGGGATGTCACCTGTATAAACCGTATAAAGAATGGGGTCTACGATACTACCTTGAGGAACACTGACGTACTGAGGAAAGAGAGATGAGTAGGCTAGGTTATTTACTTTAAGGTTCTATCAGAGATGTAGGAGTGGATTAAAAGGAAATATGTAGAGGGTAGGAATTGACGACGTTTATAGTGCAGACCTGGATGCCAGACTCGGTCTAAAGCTTGTTCAATATTGAGGAAGACTCCCGTGCAGTACATTCCGCGCTTCAATGTGGAAGATATGACATCAACCACTCGATGACACTGTTGTATGGTAGAATGAGATGTTCTCAATTCTAACTGGTGGTCAGGAATATATATGATATGAGTCAAAGATTGGATAGAGGCGTTTTAATAAGAGGTTTTTTAGGATTTTGCCCATAATGGGCAGTAATGAAATAGGACGGTAGAGAGATGGATATTCAAGTGGCTTGGAGGGTTTGGGAAACATTTTTTATTATTATAGACATTTTCCAAGGTTCGAGGAAATAGGTCGATCGGAGGATAGCATTATATTACATATAGGTAAGGAATAGGATGGTTTTACGAGGGAGCATGTTTCAGAATATGAGCTGTGATAAGATCGTGGCCAGAAGCTTTTTTGGAAGGTAATTGGTGGATGATGTTCATTATTTCTGATGGATGAAAGGCTTTAGGAGGAAGGGTCATTTGGAGTGGAATTGTAATTTCTGCTTCAACTAGTTCAAGATGGGTTGGATTAAGGATATCAGGATGGGGATTAAAAGTTTTGAAGAGGTGTTAGCCGAACATTTGATTTTTTTTTTCATTTGATCGTGTCCAAGTCTTATTTTAAGTGAGAAGTGGATGGTTGAATGATTTGTATTTTAGTAACTTTTTAGCAGTTCTCCATAATGATTTGTCAGTAGTATTTAAGTTTTCTATTAAGTTCTGGAAATTTTGTATTCTGTGTTTTCTAATTTCTGTATTTAGTCTGTTAGTCAATGTATTGTAATATCTGAAGAATGTCTTGTTCTGTGCCACCTCGCTCTTGCCCGACGTTTTTCTATCAGACATAATCTTCAGACGTTCTGTCACCTATGGCCAATGAGGAATTAGATAAAAAAAAAAGGTAACGCCCCTAAGGAGAGATGGATGAAATGGGGCTGGACAACTAGACCAGGAAAAAGGGCAGTGAAGACGAAGACACAGAAGTAAGAAGACCGAAGAGAGGGGAAGATGCGTTTTTACCCGACGAAGTCATAAGAACGGCTATGAGACCTGGACGCCATCCCTTATGAACAAGACGACACCTATGGTACTACATCCCACGGCATGTATCATTCATATCAGCAGCTATAAGTATAAATTAGGCAGTAAGTAATAATTTAATAATCACATTTTATGGCAACCATTTATCTGAATTATTTCAATCATTTTAATAACATCATTTATCAATCCTTGTAAATAAATACTTAGTTCCTTTATGTAGATTATTTACTACCATATTTCACAATACCTCACCTTATTATATTGTAATAATTAATTGTAATAATATTTTATAAATATAAATGTATTTAATTGGTAACTGGTAAATACACAAAAAGCCTTTAGGAAAGAATCCAGTCAGTATCATAGTTTTGAAGGACTCAATATAAATTAATTAATTAACTTTTTTTATTTGAAGAAGTTTGTCGGGGGGTGCGGTCAGCAAAGAACAACATAAATA
>NW_027111815.1:48805-53095 GCF_000696795.3 Halyomorpha halys
AGATGAGAGGTCCGGCTGAGCAGTCAGTATAGTTGACGGCTGAATCGTCTGTTGAGTTCTTTTCTTTTGAGTCTAGTATGTTGGTTCCAGGTGAGTCTTGTGTCCAAATTGAATCCGAGGTATCACACTGTGTCGGATCTGGGAAGATGTATATTATTAAGAGTAACAGGTGGACAGAATCTTCGGCGGAGAGTGAAAGTCACATGGGTACATTTAGATTCATTTACTTTTATCCGCCATTGGTTGCGGAGGGTAAGGTATAAGGTTTGGGGTAATATGGATTTGAGCTTGAACAGCAATCTGGAATGCCACTGACCATGCCCGGTCAAAAGCTTGCGCTATGTCCAGAAAGGCACCCGAGCAGTATTGTTTCTTTTCAAGAGCTGAAGAGATATAGTCAACGACTCTGAGGCCTTGTTGAACTGTGGAGTGTCTAGGGCGGAATCCAAATTGATGTGCGGGAAAACTCTGCTAGTTCTTCGGCTTTATCTTTGTTGGATGCTGCCCATGTGCTATCATTTCGTCGAAGGGGGTGGGAAATATGTTTGGTTTTTAGAATTTTTTTGGTCATGTTCCAGAGGGAATTGTCATGAGTAGAAAGGGAAGAGAGGTAGGAATTGAAGGACTCGGATCGATGGTTGGACAATTCTCTCGTAACGAGTTTGCAGTAATGGTTATATGTGCGACGATCAGAAGGATGTCTTGTGCGTTGCCATAATGTTCTGTACTGGCGCTTGGTTTGAATGAGGTCTTTGAGATGTTGTGGTAGAGGATTTGTCTTGCGTTTACTGGGGACATTTTAGGGTGAGGAGGCAGACCAGACAGCTTGTTGGATAAGGTTTGTGAAGGAATGGATTGCGTCATCTAGGTTTTCAGGAGTTTTTAGGGAAACTTTAAGATCGATTTGGTCTGTTAAGATTCGGCGGAAGGAATTCCAGTTTACTGGGCCCCTTATGAATGAGGGTGGAGGTAGTACAGGAATTGGGGATATGGAGATAGTTAGGATTAGTGGACTATGGTCTGAAGGTAGATTATCGAGGCGTGAAAGGGAAGTGTTTAGAGGGCCTAAGCCTTTGTGTATAAAGTTGCTAGTCTCGTGGCCATCTTCTTTTCAGACGCATCGGAGGATTGTCAGGAATGGAAGAGGACGCAAGGTTAGAAACTAGGGGGTTTGAGTGGTAATTAATTAACTTATTGCCTTCAGCGATTATCCTGGCATCCCGACTAAATTTTAAGAAAGATGCATAGCAATAATCTTAGTTGAAATAGATTTGAAATAGTTCAGGGAGAGGGAAGGGATGTTTCCCAAACATAAGAAATGAATGCAAAACTACTAATTTTAAAATATTTAATTTTAATTTTTACAGAGGTTCCACATTTAACTTGGTGTGTAAGAGAAATGAGTTTCATTATATATCGTTCCTTACTAAAATAATATAAATACATAAATTTCTTTTTTTTACAAACAAATTATAAGTATAAATATAGGTTGCTAACTTAAAATTAAAGTAAAATCAAGTGTTTTGTGACATTTATCTTCGTAGGAGTAGTAGTGTTCATGATATTTGCTAAAATAAATCTATTTCTAATTGTTTCTACAAAAGTTTATATGTGATATTCAAATTCGTACGAAAATATCAGAAAAACTACTACTCCTACGAAGATAAACGTCATAAGCTACTTTTTAGTACATTCAAATAGCTTTAATATCAATGCTAATCGACATCTGTTCGTCAAATGAATCTTGAGAATTAATTTTTCATAAACGAAAGGTTTGTCAGAACAACTAGAAACCAACATTTTGTGAATTTATTTTGGCAAATACCAAGAAAACTATTACTCCAACGATAAACGTCTTAAACTATATTATCTAACTACTGATTTTTCAGTACTCTTAGGGAGGAAATATTGTAAATATCAGCAAATTTACTTTACTTTAAATGATGTTTGAATTCGCTTTGTCACGGCGAAATTTTAATATTTTCACTAATCCCATATTTATAAAAATTTCCCTAATATATATATATATATGTGCCAGCAACGCTAGAAAAATCAATACGTAGCAGCTGAAGAGTTTCAGAGTTTGTACAAAAGTTCAAATCCTATTTCAAATAGTTATTTCGTCACGTGTTGTAGATTGTATATTAACTTTAGTTAACTGCTAATTGTAATGGATTCTCCATTATAGCATCCACCAGGTTTATTGATTTTATCACGAAACTTTAGGTAATTGGAGAGAAGTTAGAACGTGACGACAAACTGGATAATTTGATTGTAGAGTTCGGCTTTCGACACTTCTGTGGATAATTGAAAACGGATTTTCCCAATATTCACTACTTCATTAAAAACTTTGGATATGATTTTATTGCTAAATTTGAAATTTAAATATGAATAATAATTACCGTGAACAATAATAACTACGTAAGTATTATCGAAATAGTTTTTCAAAAGAGTAGCAGAGTTTTCTTCCCATTTTTTCTCCACCTTCCTGGGGATTTATCAGAAACTGGAAGGCTAGAACGAAATATTAGGAAAAATAATTGGCTCTCCTCGGAGAAGAAAAAACTCAGAATAAATGATATGATGAACCAGGAAAGAAGATTAAAATACACTGTTGATTAAAAGGAGAATTCGTTTAAATTTTTCTATTTTGTTGCTATACAGAATTTATTACTAAATGTATTTATTTTGTACTTGGTTTAAGCTTTTGTGATACATTTTAACTTGATTTTGTTAGTTTAGCTCTAATTTTAACTTAACCTAATTTACAAAACTTATAATGTTTTCTTATTATTTATTCAGAAATGAAATTAAAAGAACACTGTAAACAAATTATTACTCTTATTATTTCTCCGGGAGTCCGTTATGGTTGCATATTTCTGGTTAGGAGCAGGTCCTATATCCCTTTTGAAATATTAGCTTAAAACGGGAAGAGGAGACTTTAAGATAGTTTAATCGAGCAATATTTGAATAGCGCCTAAAATTGAAAAAACGGCGTAAAACCATCCACTCCCGCCCTCCGTGGTACCCTTATTTGTCTGATTTTTCAAACAGACAATTATAGCTAGCAGGTTTGTCGATGTACGATCATTATACAAAAAAAGCCCATCCTTCCCCGCCGGACTCGCCCCACTAAAACCTCCGGGGAGCGATGGGCCTATATCACTTTTGAAACGGCCGTTTTTTTCGATTCCAGGCGCTTTTTAAATATTTCTTGATTTAAATATCTTAATGTTTCCTATTTCCGTTTTAAGCTAAAATTTCAAAACTAATATAGGACCGTCGTTCCCAAGCGGTCTTAGCGGGGCGGGTCCGGCGGGGAAGAACTTCCTTTTTTGTGTTATGATCTCCTCTTGTAAGATTGTGACATGTCGTACATCCACCAACCTTCTCGCTATAATTATCTGTTTAAAAAGTTAGATGAGTAAGGCTACCATGGAGGGCGGGAGTGGAGGGTTTCATGCCGTTTTAGAAAAATAACAAAATTAATAAATAAAAACAACCTGAAAATGTAAAAAATTCACATTAGATATAGGCAAAACTGTAAATTTCAATTATCGTCTTAAAATGCTAATTTAAAATTAAAATAAATGTTAACAATTATTTATAACTGAAGAATGGGACTATATTAGGCCTCATCCACATTTATTTTTCTTAAAATAAATATTCATATTTAAATATGATGTTGAATTGAAACATACGATACAGGATATTAAAATAATTTCAAGAATTATTTTTGGAATCATGGACCTTGAAACTGGAAAACTACAAGCTAGTTGAATTACGAGTAACCTCGAAGTTGAATTACGAGTGAAAGATCTAGACAAGCTAAGGTTCTTTGGGCGACTAAGTGTAGACTATGACAGAGCCGTCAGGAAGGCTAATTTAGAGGAAAATAAAATAGGAAGACACCACATCTCAAGAGAAGGCGTTGTGTGGTAAATGTTCGGGAAGCGAGTAATGAGTTGAAGGAGATGAGAAGAGCTGGGGCAGGGTCTTAATATTTTGTTTCTTAACTTGCATTGTTCAATAACCTCGATGAATGTTGTAATTTGTCGGTCAATTGTTTGTTTATATTCGATCGTGCGCCGAATTATTGAAAAGGTGCTTGACTATGAACTTAGAAAACAGGTCACCTTCCACAGAAATCAAAGGGGTTTTATAAAAGGCCTTCCGGGAGCACAAGTCAACGCGAGAATTATCGATGCGATTTTGAAAGATGCAAGCAGTAAGAAAAGTAATTGCGCAGTGGTATTTCTGGACGTTGTTGGTGCTTTTGACAATGTTGGC
>NW_027111815.1:54260-64887 GCF_000696795.3 Halyomorpha halys
TGGGTCCCTCTGTCGCAAATGCAACAGAGAGCCGGAAACACCAGCACATGTGCTGGGGAAATGCCCCAACAACTCCCTCCTCATAACACGCCGACATCATAGAGTAAAATACGAGTTAATGAGGCTTCTAAAAGAAAGAGATTTTGCCTGCTTTGACGAGGTCTACTGTGTAGATATACGGATGGATCCACAAGATATGATGATGGAAGTCGGCAATCATTCTGGATCCCACTGTGAGATATGAAAATAACGACCTTGACCAGGCAAATGAAGTAGATAGGGGAAAGAAGGAAATCTACGATAAATGTATCCCTTTCCTCAAGGAAAAGTTCCGTGAGAGGCCTCTGGTTCGGAGCCCGTGGAACGATTCCCAGCACAACTAGGAGCTTCATGGAGGAGCTCGGGGTCGATGTCCAGGACGTGGCTAAGTTGACAGAAAACATAATACTTGACACCCTGGGAATCATACACCACCACAAGCATGGAAATTAATGAGTGGGGGAGTTATACAGAGGAGGGATGGCATGCATGCCTCGCATATCCTATTTGTTGTTTTATTTATCTATTTACTACTTTGTTATTTTTTATATTTTTATATTCTAATATTTGTTATATAGGGGAATATGTTGATAAAATGAAATAAGGGTTGTAAAATGGAGGGGACAGAAAAAAAAAAAAGGGAATAAATTGAAAAGCTTGTATTTAGTTGGTAGACTGATATTAATTGTAAAATAATACTGTGGGAAAAAAAATGTTATCTTTCTATTATATTGTTTCATATCAAAAAAATGTAATTTATAAATTTATATATGTCCGATCACGGATTGATCAGTATGCTGTGTAATGTAGCAACCCGATGTATTTGGGCAGCATGATTGAATAAATTTCTTTCTCTGCTGTGTAGGTATTATTTATTATTGGCCCCTAGAAATGAATTGGTAAATATTTAGTCTTCTAGTTGCTATTTCGTTTTCTTGCTAATGTAATAAATACTAATTTTTTCAATAACCTCATAAAAAGGTAATAATAATGAATACAAATAAATATAACTATAATAGTAAATAATAAGGCAAAAAATAATATATCCTATCATAAATAAAAAATCTAAATTATAACCGGAAACAACTATTGTTGTTTATAAAGCAATAATGGCTGTGAAGTATGGGGAGCAGCATCTCTTACGAAAAGGAAAAACAAAATACAATCATTCCAGAACAAGGTCCTAAGAATCGCAGTATATGCCTCTTGGTTTGTAAAAAACAGCCAATTGCATCGGGAAATATAAATAAAATAAATAGAAGATTTCATCAAAAACAGGTTTACAAAATTGCACTGCCAGTTACCGACAGTTCAAGGAGCAGTAACTTACAATTTGAAAAACGAACCTCATCCCGAAGACTGAAGCCCAGGCTGCTGTAGGACGCCCTTTGTATCTATTCTACTATTGACAATACTAATATTTTATTTATTTTTCTTCTCTGTCTTTTTCTCAAATTCACTTCTTTTTTTCCATTAGAAGTCAATTATTTATTTTATTAAATCAATAAAATGTCATTGTTCATGTTAATTATTTTATTTTTCTCTTTTCTTAAGAATTATTATTTTTATCTATTTACTTTATTTTATATTTTGTTTATAATTCACTGTTATTATTCTCAATTGCTTGGTATTTATAGCGTTGTAAATAGTTAGGGGTGTCTTTTGCATAAGACATTATCCCCCCCCCCCAATAATCAATTGTTAAAAAAAAAAAAGATCGGTTATATTAACCATGTAAAGCCCACCAGGCCGATCTAGTATTCAATAATAAAATAAACAATAGTAAATAAATCACAACAACCTGGCTTACTTGAATAAACCATATATTGACTTGTAATTCACCAGTTTGTACTAATTTTTTTTCTAACCTGACCTCAAAGGCCTTATAATATTGAATTATGAAGGTACATAAATAAACATATATTAATTTGTATATTATTATATGTGTTTTATATAATTATAAAATTTAACTAGCTTTAGCGTACAATAAATAACTTACAAATTATCAAAGTTCATAATTGCCAATTATCCTATTCATACTAAAATATAATGTTCTAATTGAGTCTATTATCTTTTACCTTCGAGAAGGTAGTTTTATCAAATGACAAATTGGAATTCTCCCTAGATAAGCCCCTTCGATTCGGCCTGACGAAGCTTCTCCAAGAAGAGGCAGGAGCAGTGCCTAAAGATGACGGCCCGTAACCAGCTTCGTTGCTATATGTCACGTAGGGGCTGTGATGGCTGTCACAAGGAACAGATCTCATCATTAATACATCTCAAGCCTTGGGCTATCACTGAACTCGGTGTTTAGACGACGGCTCCTTCGATCGAATATAATTTAATTAAAATATATTTTTTTTAAATTCCTCACAGAAATTAATACATCTATATAAATGAGAAGAAGATGTTTGGTAGTGCGGTCGGTGAAGAATAACAAATTGGTAAAAAACTATTTATTAGAGCCAACGTTTCGGCCAAAATTTCAGGCCTTCATCAGGGCTGAGAAAAAAAAAACAAGATAACAACCTTAATGAATAACAGGATTTACAGAGTGATTAGAAAATAGTAAAAAAACATAGATACATCAATAGTGTTGAAATAAAATGTATTGTCTAAGTATCATAAGAAGATAAAGATTATGTGAAAATAAGTTATAATAAAATTAAAAAGGAGGAAATAAAATAAAAATAAAATACATATGAAAAATTAGTAAGTAAATATATGTATACAAATAAATATATTTAAAACCAAAATTATGAAATAGTGGGAAAGAAATCGTAGATGTAATAGTTGATGTTATTAATTTTATATGTAAATAAAATAAAAGGATTAAAGAAATAAAATATCAAGTCAAATTAGCCATAAAGTGTAAAGAAATGAGAATATTTAGTCAGTAAATATATTTTTAAAAAATAGAAAAAGAAAATTAGATAAAAATTAAATGTATAAAAAAAAGTGAGAAATAAAATATAAGTAATTAATGAAATATAGAATTAAAATACTAGAGTGAAATAAATCAAATATAAAGTTATATAAGCCAAAAAACCGCATTTTACATTTTTTATTTATTTATTTTACGATTTATGATACGAAATAGGATTGTGAGGGAAATTCATGTTGGGTATTTTTTTTATCCAACCCGTCTTAAAGGCATACTCAAAAAAACCTTTATTGTTTTTGACGATCTGCCTTTAAACAGTGCAGAAAATGGAACAAACCTACAGAACAAAATCATTTCATAATACATTTCAGCAGATATCCGTCTTCATAATTGATATATCTCTTAATTGAAGCTTTATTATAACGACAGCCTTTTTAAATACTCTGGTTGGTTAAAAAAACTCAATTAATAATGTTGGGTGTGAAATTATATTTTAAAACGATTTTTTTTTTTTCAATTTTTCCCAGCGTTTATGTTGAAATAATCAACAAACGTAAAAAAATGTTTTCAGCTTGTGGAAATTTACTTGAGAACGTGCCAAGTATCCCATTTCGTTGGAAATCCCTGAGTCATGTACGCTGTAACAGGACTGGAGAAGACAATGTCAAATTTTAGAAATGAAACGCACATTTTGTCGTTCCGGAGCGTCCTATAAGCATAAATCGTCAATAACCACAGAAAGGTTTTACTATGATACAATATTTCTATAAATAAAAATTGTCTCATTTGTTTAATATCATTGGATTATAATAAAAAATATATAAGCTGGAAAAAAATATCGTGTTTGCAGGTCATAATTAAATATTTTTGGAATTGAGATGCTATTTATAGTATCATTTCGAATTAACCGAAAAAATAATTATTTATCTTTCACTCTTGCTGTAAGTAAACTCTGTGGATTTGAGAACCCTCTGTAGCCCACCCATTTTTTTTTTTTGTGGGTACAGTTGGGGTAATATATGGTGGTCGAGTGTGATTCTGACCAAATCCTTGCACAACTATTGGTATAGTAACATTACTTTCTTACAAAATACTGCACCCATTTAAGATTGAAGGTGCACATACTTATTAATTTTTTTCTATACTTTTGTTTATTAACCCAAGTGTTGACTTTTTGTAAATCGCTTTCTCGTAACTACAACTTTACTTTACAGAGTAGCAAGAAAGAAAACAGTCACAGCATTCCAAAAATACAATTTAATATGAAGCCCTAGAGATGCTCCACAGAATTGAATTGTGAGATAATGATATATTAGCCTTTGGATATCGACATGGGAGATACATGACAGACAAACAACACCGGAGCAATTTAATCTGCAGGGTTTCGGGGGACCAACTGGTAACCAAGGAGAGGAAGCGACTATCGACGATCTTAGAGGAAATGAAGAAAACGAAATATCTAAGCACCACAAATCTGTGACCCATCGTGAAAAACCACTTTTCCGGGGAGGTCTAATATCCTTCTTATACGAGTTGTCTTCGCGCAGGCAGCTTTTCCCTCGCCCTGTAATTGCTGGCTCATCCATTTTCTCCTTCTTTTTCGGAGAGTAAATCGTTTTAAATTGTTCATCGGAAAACAAATTGGTTAGCCGAGTTACAAATATAATCCTATGATGGGATTCTAGGGTTGAATAGGCATTCTGATGCAGTGATAAAAAAAAATATAGAAAAAACATTAATTTCGTAGGAAAAAATAAAATAAAATAAATTTTCTTTATCTATTACTACTATTAGTAACCAAGAGAGATGGTAAATTATTTCAAATAAAAAATTAAAGGTACTTTAGAGGAAGCTATTAAAAATACGATAAATTGAAATTAATGTCCTGTCACTATACAAACAGCACTATATAAACAACATGTTTATAATATAGCACAACCGACTCTACTTATAATTTAATATTAGAGTAGAGCCATGCGTTTAAAATTTGACTATCATTAATTTGTAGGGCATTATAAACAATCAGTAGAACATCATTTATTCTATTTTCCAAAAATATTTTAAAAAATAAAATAGTAACAATAAACCTTGGTGGGACAATACGCCTTGATTTTCTGAAAACCGCATTGCGGATAGAAAGGCCAAACCACTCCATAATCCGTATGTCTTATGCAGGAACATCCTGAGACTGTTCTGAATCCTGAAGGGAGATAGGTTGCGCGGATAAGAAACCTATTCGATCCTCCAAGTTTAGGAGACTTAAAGGGCAGGACCTATAGGTCGTGCAAAAGACTTTGTTGTGTTCCTCAGAATAAGGAAGAAGATTGAATAAAGAAAGAAGAGAAGATCATTTATCTTATTGCAATAACAAATATGCAGGATATATGGGAAAAATGGATGGCTATGTATTTTGTTGTAATACCAAAGTAACCTTCCTCTGCTTTTTCATGTGTTTATTAATGTTTTTATTACATTTTGTAGAATATAATGATAATAGAAATAGTGAAGAAGGCTCTCGATTTGGTACTCAATTTCGGCCCGTCCGTAGCCGAGCGAGTTAATTCAACTGGTTTGTGATTAAGGCGGCGCACAGTCGTGAAAATTGTAAAAAACCCATCAAATATAAAATGTGTCCTATCATGTTGATAAGTGTAGTTTTTTACACTCTAAAACCTATAAATGAATTCATCGTAATTGGATCTTCCATCAAACAATATTTGTGAGCCGTAACCTAATCTTGCAGATATTAACTTCTCGGGAAAAAGTGAGTTTTTACAAGTTGTTGTTATTTTGTTTTAAATTATCCAACAAGAAATATTTCAGCCAGGTCAATATCAACGAAAGTTAGTGTACAAATTATAGTTATTATTGAAATATTTTAAAACATTTTCTACGATTTTTTTCCTAATTTAATACTGGAAAAAATTGTTTTTGATAGACCAGAAAAAATGAGCTTTATTGACCTTTGTGGTGAGACGGTTTTCTCATTAAAGTGTACATATGAGAGTAACTTTTGTGTAGGTTTCATTGAAGTTTTGAGATTTATGAATTCAGGGGTCTTCTTGGAAGGTGTAACCAGAAATAGGTGAGAACAATAATAAAATTAATTACTATGAATCAGGATAATATTTTATTTATAGGAAAAAATGTTGTTCCTCGAAATTTTATTTTATTAGTAAATGATAATAACATGTGGCTCCCAGTCGATGTAGTGAAACAAGGTACAGGAACAACCAATGATGGAAATGCTGTTTGAAGATTTTTCTCAAATCTATCCTCGGTATCAGCCAACATGATAAAAGTTGATGAAAATTTAACTAGAAGATTAGGGACAATAGTGAAGGAATTTGTAGTCAGTCTTCAATTGACACCTTAAAGTTCAGGGAGTATTTCAACGAGGCGGCTATTTTGGCTGTATCCCTATGTCTGTGTACAACCTTACTGCAACGTCGACAAAATCTTATTTCGCAGAACAGAGATTATCGAAACCATCGCTCTTGCTATAGGGTCCCTGTTAGAAGCACAGAAGTGCAGAAACAAGGGTTATAAGTGTTACAGAATACAACATTCTTGGAAAGGTTGTCGGCAAGCCACCAACGAAGACGTTATTCATGGGCTAATGATTTTATCAGATCCTTGTATAACTTGTTTGAGTGCGATTCTGAAGATGAAAATTCTTCTGTTAGGGAGGGAGGAGTTACAGTTAATTTTATAATTAGCACCATTTTCTTTTCATTCCACTTCCCATTGTTTTCATTTTAGCAAACAATAAAGTTTGTATCTATTTTTTCTGTTTTCTTATTCGAAATGATTTTTCAATATTCATTTTTTTTTTTTTTTATTCCTTGTTCAACTTTATTCTCATTTTTGTGTAAAAATAGTTGATTATACCCAAGCTTTGTACTTTGACTTTTATCCTATTCCCAATGATATGCCATTTAGTCTTTCAGAACAAAATATTTGATTTTATTGACGGAAAAATTAAGTGATACATTTTTACACCTGAAAACATTACAAAAAAAACTTACTAATTGAAAACTATAAATGATATCGAGTGGGTGACTGTTTCATGAATTTTCCATTCAGTACCCCGAATAACATAGGAATTCATGAAAACTGCAGAAGAGAACTAGTTCTTCCTAGAAGAATCCACTTAAATCTTTAATGGGTTGATGTGGAACAGGCAGGTTCTTAGTAATGATGTTTTTTGGTGTAGATATAACACATATCACCTACATTCCGAGCTCCATAGAAATTAGCCAAAACCTAAAACTGCACGTTTGTGGCTACAGTGGTCTCAGCCAGTCTTCACTGGTCTATATGATATCAAATGTCAATGACTCGGCTATCAGGGAAATGGTGGGATCTCCGGGAATTCTGCTTTACATGATTAAGGAAAAGCTTGGTTGGATGTGTTAAGATATGAATATTTCGAAAATGATTTATTGCAGTTAATTAAAGTTAAATTCTATTACATCAGTTATTAACTTATTTTTCTATTATTTAATTTATTTGTATTTGTTGTGGACTTATTTTATTTTGTCATCATTATTTTTTTGTATATTTCTTCAAAACTCGATTGACTTCTTACTATTTTCCTGTTTTAAGGATTTCGAAATGAAACTTACAGGCTTTAATTATGGTGTAGGAAATTGTTTCTGTAGTGAAGTCAACTTTGTAATCTTAATTTTTTTCCAGAGCATCTAATTCAGGAATTTGGGATGAGGTATCTTCAATGAAGGATTCTGATAGGAAATAAGATTTAAACAATATTTCACATTAGTGATTTTTCGGATCCAAAGGGTCAGTATGTGTACCTATTTCAGCTTTCCAGTTTGTTACATTGTTTACAAAATCAATCACTGATAAACAAATAAGTGACCAAATACATTATTTATCGTCACAAGGTTAAGAAACCATTCTTTGAAACTACAAAATTAGCATAATGTATTCGCAAACATGTACAGTTCGTAGTTTGTTGTATGGGATACTTAGTAATTCCTAACGGTCCCATGGTGTAACGGTTAGCACTCTGGACTTTGAATCCAGCGATCCGAGTTCAAATCTCGGTGGGACCTAATTTACACTAAGTATCTTTTTCTTGATCTATGATGAACAATTAAATATTGTGTTGTTATCGACTTTTGACCTCATGACAAGTAATACTTAACTCAATCATTTATTAATTAACAAATAAAAATTATAATTTTGAAATTCTTTTGATACACGGAAAAAATCATTTTTTTTAATTTGAATTTTTAATCTTTATATAATTTCATTATTTCAATTAACAATTAATAAAGAATTTATAATCATGTTTTAGTTTTGAAATAATTTACCTAAATTCATTTCTAATATGTACTTAATAAAATAATGGTTTCTGAACACTGCTCTTCCCTTCATAATTTTCGTTTTTATTTTCACGTTTCCATTAAGTTTTTTTTTTTTTTTTAAGTCTTTATTTTTTTTTTTTATTTATTTAGTCAATATGATCTACAGCTGTAAAAATAATAAATACAATAAGTAAATATGTTGTATGTTTCATTTACATTTGAAAATCTTGGGATGGGACCATTAGAAGGCCCCGTGGCCATCTTTTTTTCAGACGCCTCGGAGGATTATAAGGGATTAAGAATTTTTAAAATGTTAATATTAAAAATTTAAATATTGCTCTATAAATCTTTTTTCTTTTCTTTCTCAAAATATTTATTTCCCTACCTTTAGTTACTAAATTTATCCATACTTAAATGACTTTATTTTTATACTAATAGCCACTCATAACTATAAATTCACCTAAATAATATTTTAAAAAAACAATTTTTCTCCTGATAATTCTTCTGTTTCATTACTAGAGTCACCTTAATGATTACGCAAAACTGAATAATGCGTTATTATTATTTTCATGAAAATCGTAATATTAGCATTTTTTTTGTGATTAGTAATGCGAATAAAGAGTTAAATTTTGGGTTTGTTGAAGTGATGCTTTAGGTTTTAATTTTTTAAACAATGGAGCCGTTATCATTCCACATTTATATTTTATTTTGTTATTGACAGCAATATAATCTATTTAAGAATAAATTTTGAAACTTTGTACTTTGAGGAAATTAAAATTAATATTTTAAATTAAGTTTGAGAAACGTTAACCAAATTTAACTTATATAGTATCGTATATCATATGAACGTGTATGCATGGTATATCATGTAAAATGACACTCGTCTAAAATACCTAGGTAAATTAGGGAATCTTCTTCAGCAATTTCAAAACTTGATCTCTGTTTTTAGCCTTTTTATGAAGACATAACAACTCTGTTATTAAAAAACGAGTGGACGTATCTCAATAAAATTTCACATTTTTCTATATGTCCATACTAATACAACATCTGTCCAGAGTGCAGTGGAAGAAAAACTTAGATAATAATGTTAAAAGTGTGTTGAGTTGACCAGGAATGACCAAAACACTAATTAATCATAACAAAATGAATTTTTTGTTTTTTTTAAACAAGTGACATTCACTGTACCAAGCCACATTAATAATAAGTAATTAAATTGAATAAGTAACTCAAAACACATTACTACTATTTTTTTTTTTTGGCTTTCAGGCCAACCTGTTTAAAACTTTAGTGCTACCACAAATTTTAGAATCAAGGAAGTCACTGAACCTGTTTTTATTAGAAGGTTTAATTTGAACAAGAAAATAATTTTTTTTTTCTGGTAAATATTATAAAATATCCTTCAGCCTGTCCTAAGACTATAAAAAATCAATTGAAATAATTTTTGTATGGTTTTAATTGATACTATAGATTGTAAAATAACCAAGATGAATGTATAGTGTTCCTTGTAAACCATATTATTCATGTGGGACTTGGAAATTTCTTGTTGTTTGAAAATCTATGAACGGTTAAACTAATTACTATAACCTGTACTTAATAAATGTTATGGATTACAATATTTGAAAAAAAAAGTTTAAATAAAAAGAAAATATTTCGTTCCTCACTTTCCACCAACGAACATTTACCGCGAGATTTATAGTATTATAATCTTGTAACTTTTCTTCTTTTTTTGGTCTAGTGGTAGAGAGAATACTTAATAGTCTCTTAAGCCCCTTGTTCTGCGGGAGGGGTTATATTTTCATTTGTTATAAATTAAAAGACGTCGTCGGACCGGGCATTTAATTAGGACAACCACCAAGAGACCGAGGTATCCAAGGGCCAAGTGCACGCAAGGGAACAATTCACAGAATCCCTTATCCGCAGCCAGAAAAGTCTGCAGGACCTAATGATAGCAACGGATCGAGACCGCTCCTCCTAAAATATTTTTTTAGTTTATAAAATAGATAAAAAAAAAAAAATTGGGTTATTTCTTTGAAATAGCTATAAAACATTAAATATAAAGACAAGAGAGTGCTAAGGCCATAGGACTTTTTTTTGTAAGTGTTATTTATTTTGTCCTAAGAATTAATAATTCAAGGCGGGCTCAAAGTTTTGCTCACAATCTGCGTTCTCTTTAAGATGGTGTACGCTTAGCTCCTCAAAACGTACTAAATCTAATCTAATTTTATATTCAAAGTTAGGATCGAGATTCAAAAGGAGATAGATAAATACTTAAAAACTTTAGTAATCAGTATAGCGTTGTTTAAAAACAAATATATGTTTGGTCTAATATTTTTTATTGTCTAGAACAATACTTTACTAAATGGAGGATTAGTCT
>NW_027111815.1:66629-74082 GCF_000696795.3 Halyomorpha halys
TTTTTTATTTTTGTATTTACTGATAAAATGTATCGAGTTTGACCTTATAATCCATTAGTAAAAATGATTAAATAATGATTTACTACTTTAACTCACAATCTGGTGATTTGCAATTCACTTCTCATCCTGAGAATTTTTGTAGTAAAAATCAAATATATTCTGAATCTAGTACTATTAACAGTCACTATGAAAAAATAAAAAAATAACAAACTGCAGAAACATTTTTAAAAAATGGTTCCGTGCGTATCTCAAACAACTTTCTATTGCCACACTACTTACCTAATCCTTCGAAATTCAGGTAAGTAAAAGTAAAAATATACTATTGACATTACTACCATGGAAAGACAAAGAATTATAAATAAATTCAGTTTATCTATGCGTTTTTCGTTACTTTCCTCAACTTCCTACGACTTTATTGTGTAATATTACTTTTCTTCAAATTTCAAACATTAAAATAATAATTACGTTCAGCATAAAGCATATAGATTATTTTGAGCTAGTGAAATACGTTAAAAACTTCAGATTTGAGAAAAAAAGAAGCTAAAATTGTAATTTTTATGATGGAATAGTATAACTGAGTGGAATATTTTAATATTACTACACTTACAAAGTTGAGGTTTGAGACTTTACTAAACCATGAATTCCTCTTGTATCCAATTCTGACAATCCAAAATCCTTAATGATCATTACTTTGTCACAAATAATATCATACTTAATGTTCCATATGTAACCGATCTAGCCCAAACCAGATATCAGTCCTTCCATTCTGAGCTCCTTAACTGCCCAAACATAGTAGTTTTTAACCTTGCTTCCTCTTCTGTTCCTGAAAATCCTCAGAGGTGCCGAGAAAGGAGTTGGTCTCAAGACCTTCCAATGTATAAATGTTATTGGAGTGTTACCATGTGGTAGTTTCACCACGAGTCTCCATCATGTCATTGTAATTGAACTAATATCACCTTTACGAGATTTATTTTTATGTAATACAGTTGTAAACATAAATAAAAATGGCAGTTATGCTAGGATATGCTGAGGTGGTACAGTTTACATTTTTAACAGTTTTATAGTTCTGAAGATGAGTAAAACATTCCAAAATGTTTTATGTGAAATGAAGATGTTTTTAAAAATATTCTATAGGAAGTTCATCTCATCATCCAAATATAACAAATAAACTTCCTAGAAAATAATCAAGAATACACATCAGGACTCCAATATTCCATAGTGTTGCCGATATGGACAGAACCAGATACCAATCTATGACACAACCTAACCTCCAACACCTAATTGTTTTTAATCTAGCTTCTCCTTAATTACCTGATAATCCTCTTAGGCGTCTGAAAAGATAGCATTGGGATCTTCTCCTCAACAAATTTTTTTGGAGTTCTATCAATGGGTAGATTCTCCACATGCCTCAATCATGTTATTGTATAACATCAAATTTACTTGTTGTACAGTTTTAAATAAAATAAATAATTTTTTTTTAAATATTCCTACAGTTATTTCCAAACCAGTCTTCTGTCTGGAAAAAAATATAATTTTTTTATTCAGCTTTATGTTTTGGTTTTCGTAGCTTATATTTATCCATTTTGTATTACTGCTAATAATGAGAGATGATAAATCACGTCAAATAAACAATATTAAAGTTATATAAAAACTTCAGGGGAAGATTTTTCGAAAATTTGTCGTTAATGTCCAGTTATACTGTTTTAATGAGAGCGAGTACTAGCTGATATTAAAGAACATTTAATTGTGCATTGATATAACGACTTTAATCAAAATTATTAGAATTAATTTGAGAAAATAGTAAACAAATGTAGAATCGATGAAATAAAGTGATACTTCATCAGTTTAGGTATGTGTTTATATTAAAAAAAAAATTATATGTATTAATTTTCACAATTTTATGTTTATTAATTTTTATTAATATATATATTTCTTACTTTTTATTGCTTTTTATCTTTGTTATTTTAATATTTATTGCCCTCTGTTTTTAAATATTGATTACTTTTATTAATACGTATATCTATCACTATTATTAAAAATGTTTTTCATATGCATGTATATCCAGTATTGTTTTTAGATTTTAACTAAATTGAATAGTGCATGACCATATAGAGTTTTTATATATGTATATACTTAGAATTTTAACTATTTATTGTACTAAGGGAGTATTAAATTTAGACATATATGTTAATAATAGAAGAAAAGATGAATAATTTTATAAAGAGTAGAAAACAAGTAAACAAGTTGATAAAATAAAAAAAATAACATATAGAAAAATAAAAATAAAAAAGAACTAAAACAATAAGAAAAAAAAATCATGTACTACTATTATGTATTTTAATATTTAATCCCTATGCCTATATAATATAAGAATAATAAACAATTGTTAAACTAAATTTACGGTAACCCTATAGGGCGGCATTGATTTTTTGAATAATTTGTTTCTCTCCTTCATACAACATTTTAATTCTAAACTAGGCTGACCAAGTACCAGAGATAAATTAAAACAAACCATATTTGTAAGTTATTATTACTTTGTAAGAATTTAATCTTTAAAATGTATACTCTTTGGAAAATTGATTTTCCAAAAAAAAAAATAAGTTGAGAAATCCGAGGTCATCTGGCAACACTGTCACCAATTGTTCGAGTAATTTCCAATAACTCCACAAAGCCATCACTTTTTACTGTTACTCCTATAACTTTGTTATTTTGTGCACAAAATATGGTAATATTTTGCAAAAGCCGGCATAGCATCGTTGAATAAATATACCCCGGGAGGGGTTGGTCGGGTGTGTCGAATATATCAGAGAGAATAAGGTGAGCCGAAGGCAGTTAAGTCGGGTACATAGCGCATATTACACTATTCACTCTGACTTTATTCTGAATTTCATTTATTGTTACATTTTCTTTTTAACATATATACTTTTCTTAACAGTAGTAAAAACTGAATATTTGTATATTTATGTGAGATAATGAATAATAACACAAATCATAATCTAAACCCAATTAAGAGGCAATTGGTTAAGTTTGTTAAATGTTTATTTCTCAAAATAGATTGATGGCTTTGATTCACAGTGAAAGTATATTTCCACATGCTTTACGAAAAATAAAATTGAAGGTTCTCTCTTTTAGAAAAAGAGATTTTGGGTGGCTACAGTTTATGTTTTCTTTTACATCCTCACTAATGCAAAGTGATCATTAAATTTTTTGAAATTATAAGACTGTTTATTTATGAGTGAAAAAAATCTTTGTTTGAATTTATTAAAACAATTTTAACTTATGAAATTGGTTTACTTACAGTTTGAATTAGTAAATAATTAATATTTTTTAAATAAGTCGGTAATTTGTTTATTTTTTGGCTGAGATTTGTACAGAAACTTTTTCACTGCTCCTTCTTTCAAATGTTGTTTTGCTACCAAGGTGTGTAAACAGCTAATGGCCTATTTGAGACATTGATTTTTCATGCATCGTTGGTTCCTCAACTTATCTTTCACATTCTTTTCTGCTGGTAAAGGCTTCTGACCGTCACCGGGGTGACAGTAGCTGCGAGGTAACGCGCCTGTATGCCAAACTAAAGATTGCGAGTTCGAGTCTCCATCCCTAACCGAGTTTTTATAAAGGATATAATTATAAAATATCACTCACAGCCTCTCCCCCTGGGCATTTGTGAGAATCGTTAGCCACTGGGTTGCACTCGTAAATAGGCGTGGGAGTGACGACCCACCCAATGAAAAACACGTCATGAAACGCGAATAGTATTTCCTAAGTACATCGCGCGAGGCCTTGGACCTCCACGGTCTGTCGCGCCAATAATACTAATAATAATAAGGTTCTGTTACACTGTAACATTTTCTCATCAGTTTTAAATGTGAACTCACTCTCATTCTGAATCGTTTTTCGATTTTTTTTTTTTTTTATTAACGGCTCTAAAGATTTCGATTAAACTCGGTAAATCGATGTTAAATTAATTGGTGTTTAATATGAAGTAGGCTGTATCCTCATTGACAGTATAACAGGGCTTAAATGCCAAATTAAAAAAATTAAATTTAAAGTACCTTTACTTTTGTTTATTGGAAATAAATAACAATTGTGCATTGTTAATAGCAATAAATATGAATTATGCACGAACGTGATAATTGACTAAAGGAAAAAAAAATAGTGAAGTAGAGACTGCAGATTAGACTGAAAAATCAGAGACTGCCGAGCGTGTCCGACCTCTTCTGATTGCAGTACTGTGTAACTTGAGAAACCCTAAAATACGATTTATTATAATAACAGAAAAATAGAAATATAATGTGTGAAATTTTGGCTTCCTAGGGTTTTAAGTAAAAGTTATACACGCACCACACCAGATTTTTTTTGTATTAATATATTCTTATATTTTCTCATGGTTTATTTAAAATTTGGGTTTTAAAAATTGAACCAATATTTATTTCGCATTGAGAATGAAATAAATCATAATCATTTTATCCTCTTTACCGCTTGCGCAGTGTAAGGTTACAATTTGCAGAGTCTGGACCAGATATCTTGCTCTTGGGCCATCTCCCTTCTCCTACTCCAGTTCATATCCCGCCTCCTTAACACTCCCCTCCTCCCAGGTCTATCTCTTGGCGTTCTTCCCTCCACGCGAGTCTCTTTGTCTCTTCAAATGTCTTTCTGGCAGTTCTTTCCTAGCCCATCCGAAGGAGGTCTCCGAACCATCTTAGCTTGTGCCACTCTCAGCCGATTTGACTCCGAGGTTAGTCCGAATGGTGCTGTTAGGTGCTCTATCTCGTCCTGTCCTTCCTTCCACCTTACAAAAGTACCGCACCTCCATGGATCCGGCTGTTGTGTTTTGAGGTGAGGGTCCACGATTCGGAAGAGTAGTCAAGAATAGGGAAGAACGTCGATTTGTAGATCATTATTTTAATTTTTCTCTTCACCTCCCTTTCACCCAGGAAACCCCTTCGAAGTAAACTAAATATTCTTCCAGCTGTACTGATTGAATGAAATAAATTTAATATTTAATTATGTTTTAAATACTGAATGCATTTGAAGGGGTAAGGACTAGTTATTAATATGCAGTCTGTAATTTAAATGTAATATACGTTTGAAGAAAATAAAATCATATAAACTAATTCCAAAGTTCAACAGAATTTAATTACCAGAGGATCTAGTCTTGCTCTTCTTGAGCTGACAAACAAAGGACAGCTAATTTGAATAATATCGTTCCCCATCTTCAACAAGAAATACAAGAGACGTCTGTTAGATTTAAATTGTTGATTTTAAAGTTGATTAAAATTTCTTGTTTTTCATTGAAATATTATTGTGGTTTTGATATATAGAAATTATACAACAAAATTACACATAAAAAAAAAAATAAAAGGATAGTTGAATGCCGGAAGTAATAATTAGAGATTTTTTATTAATAACTTACTCTATTTTCGTCTCGTTTTTCCAGGAATCTGATAGTATGTGAATATCTAAGAAAAAAAATAAATAAAAACACAGTATCATATAATAATTTATAAATTTATATTTGTCTTTCTTAAATGTTAACCCCATATAAGAATTTTTTTAGATTATTCAGAATTACTGGTATATAAGAAGGTGTAAAATTTCGAATTCGACAGGATTCGAATACGAAATATTTTTTAAATTAATTGAAAATATTTTGGACGAAAATACAACTTTTAAGTTTCTCGCAAAGTTCTATTCACAGTTTGTGAATATTCTGTCTCAAAAACCAAAAGTACGAAACTCAAATTACATAATTAGGGCATGTGTATGGTGTGTTACAGAACCACTTTCATTTAAACCGACCAACCGGAAGTGCCACTTTGATTATCGATTTTACACTTTCTTTAGGATTTTCTTAAAAAAAGCTTAATTGATTTTGATTAAACTATGGAAATCAATGTAAAATTAAGAGGTCTTATCATTATTGAAAGAGTCAAAACAGAGCTTATATAACGAATTTTTAAAAAATATCGTCATCTAAAGTACCTCTAATTTTTCTTATGTGAAATGAATAACCAATTCCCATTGTTAGCAACAATTTAAAAATTATTTTCGCTGAAATCCTCCATTGAGGGCCTTTACATTCCTCCAGCTCCAAATAGTTTAGTCCTGGTAACTTAACTAGAACCTTCTCTAGGAGGAGAGGAGATGGCAACATTAAAATATCATAATTATATTAATGATTTATTATATTTATTGTTTGAGAATGGTTTATTTTATTATTAACACAAACACACATGATCCAATTTTATTCTCAACATTTATTTCAAAAACTCTCCAACGTTTCGGCCCTCAGGCCATTTTAAAGGAGACAACCTTTAATATATTCTTTAAACTGTTTCTTGCAGGATAATTGCCCATGTCATATGAAACATTTTATAATTTAAACTTAAAACTTTTTTACAAAAATTATTGTCTCTTTGGTTGTCTCCTTGAAAATGGCCTGAGCGCCGAAACGTTGGAGAGTGTGTTTGTGTTAATAATATTATAATTATTCTAAAATTACGACAAAGGTCAAAAATTGCATAAAATATCTTTAAGTTCAATGATAAATAGTAAAAATTAAGAAAAAAAATTTATGAATACATTTTCATTAATCGTTCAAATTTTAAATTAGTATTACTTAAATGTTTCTTTGATTTGAAAAATATCAAGCTGGTAGTTGAGGAATGCTAACCTTAATTTTTAACCTATTTCGTTATAGTAGAATAATTACAATATATTAATCTTGAGCACTTGTTTTTGCAAATATTGTAAACCCATGTCATTACAATAATTAATTATTTAGCTTTAGAGATGAGTTTATATTGCTTTAATTTTCCAAGCATATCCAGAGAAAATCCTTCGGTGTGATACAAACTTTACGAACCCTCCTACCACTGAAACAGATGGCCACTGGAGCTTCAAGATCAGGAAGAAACATTTCATCTTCTTTATGATTGTTTCCAGATCTCTTATGTGGTCAATGACCCTCAACCAATGAGGGGTCCACGATATTAAATCTCTAGATGGCTAAGAGAGAAGGAAAGTTCAGTACCAAACTCTCACGTAGTAGGTTTGATTCATAAAACAAACTTCGGGTTTTCTTGTGCTATTTTCATAATATTTACATACCAAGCACATACTTGTTCTAATTTATTTTTTGTTTTTATGTACATCTGTCATATTTTCATACTTTAGTTTCTTTTTTACGATGGAATCATGAAAAAAAAAATACACTTAAAAGCCATAAATTTATGAAATATTTTTTTTAACAGAAAAATACAAATTTAGTAAAACTTTTTTTTTTTTAAACTATTTGAATTTCATGAAAGCTCGAAATTGTGGTCAAAAAAATTACGACTGAATATTATAAAATGTTGTTTTTTAATTGATATATTATTTAGGTAGAAAACCAATGAATAAGAAATTGGAAAAAATATACTTTAAAAAATATTTTTTTTTTAAGTTAATC
>NW_027111815.1:74356-88351 GCF_000696795.3 Halyomorpha halys
TTTTTTTTTTTTTGTTTTTTTAATTTTGATTTAAAAACGAAATCACTATCACACTAATATTTTGAAATTTCAAATATTAAAAACCATAAAAAAGTTGCGAAGTTTTTTTTAAAAATACCTTCTAAGTTCATTAAAACCTATTATTATATAATGAACTAAGTACGATTGCGTTGATAACTATATTTAAACAGAAATTTTAAACAGGTTAAGAACATAACAATTAAATGTTGTAATACGCGATTCGGTGTTATTGATATTTTATTTAGAAAGAAAAGGGGATGAATTGAAAATTGGAAATGTTCACTTTATTTAATAAAATGATGCTTCTAGTATTTTAGTTTTTATCCATCTCACTGATATCTATAGTTTCTATTATTATTTTTTTTTTTTTTTAAGGTTCAAAAACTTTATTTATTGATATATATTACAATCTGCCACACTGTTGTGGGCAGTAGGTAATGATGATGACTGATCACATTCATACTAAACTAAAATAGGAACAAAAATAAATGAAAAAAAAGTACATCTAAATAAATAAGATCTCTCTCTCTAAACATATACAAACAGAAGGATAAAGAAAGTAAACATAATAAGACTATGTCCATGAAAAAATAAAATAATCTCTAATCACATTTACATTCTTATACACAATAATTACACGATCGACCTGAGGATCCCTGAGCCCACTCCATCCCACACGTGTGAGGGGTAGAGCAGAGCTCTTTGAGATCTCAGTGCATCCCTCTCCCCGCATCACTGGTAGTTTCTGTTATTAACCTATTAAGATTAAACAATTAAGACTAAATGTTAGTCTTTTCTGTTTTCATCTCGAAACCAAATCCGGCAACGTTTAGGTTTAGAGGTTGAATTGTGGAAACAAGGATCTTCAAGATAAGCCGAGATCAGGTCTACCTGCAGAGATTGAACCTTTTTGAACCAACCATTTCAGGATTATCTTCCAAAATGGAGGTTCCAAATGATTTTAAGTAAGTCACCATTTAAAAAAAAAAAAATTAATTTACGTAATGCACGACCCAAGATAACTCTCCTGCCAATTGTTCAGGCTTAGTTAAAGAAAAAAAATCACAGAAACAGAAGGTGTGAGCTTCCTCCCTCTCCCAGCTGGAAGCCCTGCCGCTATTACGACCGACTAAGGTATTTTTATATTTTCTGAATTATGTCAAGTACAAAATTGGGATGTGAAGAGTTATTCACATAGACCGCTGATTTTATTTAACGAGTTAATATAATTTACAGTTATTGCCTGTGTTTTGCATAGAAATTTTAATCTGTAGATTTTTTAAAAAATTACGAATTGATACATACATAAAAATACATCTAGTAAATTTGATGCTAGATTATAATGGTATGATACAGGCTTCTGGAGAAACTCCCAATTAGTAGTACTCTAATAACATTCTACATTAGAAGGTCTCGAGGTCATATTCTTTTTAGATACCTCGAAGGATTGTCAGGAATGGAAGAGGAAACAAGGTTAGAAACTAGTGGGTCTGTGTGGTTAGGGAGTTTATAATGGGAGGATTGATTTCTGGTTCGGACTAGATCGGTTACAGATGGAACATTAAGGTCTTTATGGATGATTTCATTTGTGACTAAATAAGGAGCATTGAGGATTTTATGAAGGATTGGATGCGAGAGAAATTCGAAGGCTTATTGGAGCACCAAAGTTCAACTCTATATGTTCAGATTGACCTCATTACAGTCATGTAGATCATTCTTTTGTAATAATTGGAAGTTTAGACCGTTTGTCTAGTAAGTACTGTCACAACCGTAAATAAGAATTTTTATAGTACGTGAAAGATGTGTGATTCGCGCACCTCACCAAATTTGTTTATTATGTAGAAAAGTATTTTAAATAAGTCATGTATTTTTTTTAAGTAGGAGAACAAGCTCTCCATAATATATGTATGTTTTGATATTTTGTAATATATAGTTTTATGTCTTAATTAACGGTATGGAATCTTAAAAATTTGCACTGAATGATTTATGCACACTCCGCTTAATCAAAATGTTATATAGCTTCTGGTGATCAACAGAGTCGTGAGTTGTTTTTTTTATTGTTTTTTTTAAATCAATATAAAACTAATGGTTTACGCCTATGTTTTTCTAATGGAATTATACTGCTAATATTTGATTGATAGTCGAACTGTATTGCTTAAAACTAGTTTCCAATAACATCTTAGGCATATTCCTTGAGAAAATTTCAAAAAATATTAAATTTGATGTAAAACTCTATTGTAGGTGTTCCTGAAATATATTTTACTTCGATAGTATATTCAATTTTAAACATATGAGCAGAGGAAAAAGAATGATTCAAAACGAAGAAAAACAATTGCCAATATTTAACCAATAAACTACTTTCTTCCCAACTACAGGCTGAGAATGCTTAAAATTCGAATTTATGGGATTATTATACTCAAGTTATTTATGGAAGCGGGGCATATTCTCTCACGCGAGGGAAGACAAACGATTGAGTGAATTTGAAAATAAGTTTCTACGAAAAATGAAGGATGGTGAGGCGGGTGTAATTCACTGAGTCCTAATACAATTTTTATTCAAACCTTTTTAACTGAAGTATATTTTGGATATTTTTATTTGTTTAAATTATTGTTTATTCTGTCCATGGCAAAAACACTTGAATCACAATATCTATAAGAACTATCGGCGATGTTTTTAGTGAAAACGGTAATGCATAAATGATGCATTAGTGCAAATTTTTAAGATGTAATATAGCTGAGAGTTATTTATAAGCTCTACAGTTAATTAAGACATACGGCTACTTATATTACGAAATAGCAAAAAATAGATAATATTTTATGGAGAGCTTATCCCACTATCTTCCTACCTTCCACTACCATAAAAAAATATCTTGTGCGGTGTACTATCACAATTACTATAAAAAAATCGTATTTAAGGTTTTCTCACGGTGAAAATAACAAATATCAATTGTGTTCCTGCCAAAAATGCAGTTTTAACTGTTTAACAGAAAATCCGAATCCAGAAAACACTTCCACTACTTCGATTCATCAGAAGTCGGGTGATGGTACAAACTCCCAGAACTTTTTTCGCGTGTGATTTTTAGATCTAGCCTAGCCGTTCTGGCCTTTATACCTTAACCGAATAATTGATTCGTTTCTTCAAATTTATGATTTTCATCCCTTCATATCAGTATTCCAATTAATATAAGGAACATAAATATTATATTTTTAATATTTCCTTTTTACTTGTTACTGTAACTTACATTTGTCACATTTACTTCGCCTATCTGTTTACCATTTACACCCACATCTTTTCCATATTTACAACTAGTTCTTTGTTTAAAATTCTATCACACCTGCTGTATTTATTAGCAATTATTTTCCTATCCACCTATATTTATACTTCCTTAACTTAAGCTTATTATTAGTATTTATAAAAACAATATTAATATTTGTTTGCATATTTTTTACTCAGGGCTGAGTAGAGCTTTGAGGCTCCACTAAATCTTAGAAGTCTCCTCGTATTCAACCATTACAATACTTTACGAAGTATTTTGAGCTCCTTACTTTGTTATAAATAATATCACCCACACAGACTTTAATGTTCCACATGTAACCGATCCAGTCTGAACCAGATGTCAATCCTTCCATTATAATCTTTCTAACCACTAAACCCACTAGTTCTACCCATGCTTTCTCTTCCATTCCTGACAATCCTCCGAGGAACCTGAAAAGAAGATGGCCTCGAGTTTCTCTACATGCCTATTTCATACCATTATAATCTAACATTAAATTTACTTGATGTATTTTTATGAAAATGCAGTTGTAAATTTTAATAAATAAATTAAAAAAAAAACAGGGGAAAACACTTAAATAAATGTTGAAATTGAAAACGATATAAACACTTATAACATGATATAATAAGGCATTTACTGAGTATATGTATTTTTTGGGGGCATTATCCATGTTCATATCAACTGGCAGGAGTCTTCAGTAAACTGCACAGAGTAGACCACTACATGGACAAACAATGATCCACCCATTTCCGCCGACCGCTATACCACCCGATGACAAGATCTGCTCTGCATTGGCCCCAGTAAATGGCGCTTGGGATAAATGGGTCAGGTTTTATCGAGGACAAAGGCTTAAAACCTATCCCGCCATTACACACCTCTACCGCTACCACGTTCTGTTATCTCCATCGTACATTTAGGGTATAATACCCAGGGAGAGCTTTCGCCCAATGGAGCTATTACTTTTTTAAAATTAAAATGGAAAAAAAAAATGAACGCTGGAATTGAAAATAAAATCTTACCCCACGACGGTAAAGCTTAGTTATGAAAAGATTCCCGGAATTCTGTAATGTATACTGGCTTTTTTTGCGTTTTCGAAAATTATATAGCACAAATTATGTAAATTTTTTTGAACAACTATTGCTATTGAAATAAGTGAAAAAAATAATACATACAAACTAGAGGAGTATGAAAATAAAAAGTAGTGACATATTAGTTGTTGCAAATTCTTCAAATTATTTTACTCTACATACATGCTCTGTTACTTATATGTCAGCTTATATTTGATTAAATTTTTATATTATATTAGAAATGAAAGAAGATTCCACATCACCTTTCTTATTTTTGATGTCGCGCAAGCTTTCGATAAAGTGTGGCATGATGACCTCCTGAGCAAACGAAAACTAATCTCACCGCAGACCTATTATTGATCATAAGGTATATTACTATAACCTATTATTTAATTATATAGGGGATGGCTTTTTCGTGGTTAATTAGGAAGGAAAGTATTTCGATTGTAAAATCTGTGTTAGAAACTGTAGGACTACGTTTCTAACATTCTACAAACAACACACTGCTTGATTTCACACAGACGACACTGTATTACTTTCGAAGAATGCCAACCCGACAACAGCTTTTCACAACATAGAGACTCATTTAAATATATTGCAAAATTGATTTGACGACCAATTTCGGATAAAAATTAAATCAAGTTAAATTTACACTTGGACGTTCAGACTGCCCTTACAATATTCCGTTACCAAAACAGAGACAAAATACTTCAGATTCACGATGGACAGGCTACTGACCACTACTTAAAAAATATATATCACCAACTTTAATTACCCTTACACCCTCAAATTAGTACTTACTAACAAAATTCTCATATAGAACAAGTTACTTAGAACAATATGGTCTTACATCACTCAGGTTTGGGGGCTCCTGGGTAAAATCAAACCTTCAAATCATTCAGATCTTTCAATCAAAATTCCTTCGGTACATCACTCACTGTACCTTCTTTATCAGAAAGAAATCATTGCGCAAGACCTAAAGATACTATTTGTGAATTATATAAAATAAAAACAACACAGAACTTTATATGACTTACTTGCTGGACAAACTACCACAAAATCTGATAAGACTGAAACGCGACTGGATTAAGGATCTGCTACATTAGGTGTACCAAGCTAGGAGTGACTTCATTGGAAGGCTTCTCCATTCTCGTTGTCATAATCATTCTGCGCTGTTCGACACTCTAATGGATCACAAACTTACATTATATACCAAAACGTGTATGTTATACTTCAAAGTATCAATTAAAAGAAATATTTATGAATTTTCTGATCATTCTTTTTTTTATTTCCGATGCCATTATCTCCCGGACTCCGAGTCCGACTATGACAGATAATTATTTATTCTATGATAAAAATTTTGAATCCTATACAAGGTCATGATGTAGGTTGAATACATTTTTTTCTTATATTTAAACAATAATTAGTATTATTCAATTGCTTATGGTAGATATAGTTCAAATAGTCATGATTAGTCCATAAAACGAAGCACTTTCAAAGCGCAAAAGGCGGTGATGTTTTGATTTTCTGAAATTTTTTTTGGGCTTGGGCTCAAATTTAGGTCATATTGTCATTAAAATAAACATATTAAAAAGTTCTGATTCAAATATCTTCATATATTCAAATCGAAATATTGTATGCACAAAACATACTATTGATACAAGAGATTTTAAAGAATTAAATCAATACAATATAAATTAAATTGGGATATATTTAGTTCACTGGTGAACAATTTCAGTACTTCAGTGGTGCTTTTAGAAAATGTTTATTTGAGTAAATACATTTGATCTTTTTTCAAGGAGGTATGCATAATATTTTTCGTGCGATGAAAATTTTCATGATCTTGAATTTGGAATAATAAATTAATGTTTATTTCAAGGTTATTCTAGAATAAGATAAAGTTCCGGGCGTCTTCCAGGATTGCAATTTGAATTTTTCATATAAATCCGAATCATATAATAAAAAATACCAAGAATCAAAACTATTCAACTCTTTGGGTTTATATGCTCTGGTTATGCATTTCGTTTGCTGGATCTGGTGTTGTATTTTTATATATGTATATTTCGGTAATTTTAAGAAGATAGAAATTATGTATCACATTTTTTATTTCAAAAATCGAGGATAAGAAAGAATTCATACTTCTTAATTATCATAAAAGTTAAATAGAAGAAAACATATCGAGGAAAAACAAAAACAGAGCAAGAGCGATACAGGAACAAACAGCCGATGACAACTGTCCGACAAAGACTAACAAAGCCGCAACTCTGAAAGGAAAACAACGGGACTGGAAATGATTCTACACTTCCTTTTGCCAACAATTATTAGTTTTCTTCATCCAATGTTTATTCCCGAAACTGATGAAAAATTATAGAATGTCGAACGGAATTGTATCACAATTAATTCCCTCTGACACTAAACGATTCAGTAATGCTTTTACCCAATTCACCTCTCTGTCTCAACATTGATTATCCCTGAAAATTTTACTCAACCACGCAATATGACCAACGCAACAAAAAAAGGAAGCGCACCAACAAAACAAAGAAACATCAATGTTAATTATAAACTTTTTTTTGTTAACTTACTACGCATGAAATACAGTAAGGAAAAGTATTTCGATATTGAAAAATTTCAAATTCGAGTTTTCAATGAAAATTCACGTTTTGAGGTTTGCTTTTAATTTTATTTATATAAAGTAACTGGAACTATATCATCTACATTTATTAGTATTAAAAAAAAAGTTTTCTTTGTAGAAAAATGAATTTTGAAAATTAAATTTTCGCAAAGCCGCTTAGCCGTTTCTCAAGATTTCTGGGCATCTTTACCATACTATGCTAAATAAGTAAATATGTATGCCTTTAAATTTGAATGGTGCATAAATTTCCTTAGTGTGATCAAATCCTTCATTTCATATCTCGGAATGTTATTTAGTAAATTCTATATTTCTTTACATTATGATTGAGAAGAAACCCTGCAGTAAAAGTCCATTTTTGGAATATTAATTAGGTATTAATTAATTATAATACATTTTACAAATATTATCTTGGGATAAATTAATTGTTATCAACACATGCTATTGTTGCTTGAAGTAAACTAGTACTAAAATTCCCAAAGTAATCCAGAAGAAATATTTACAAACTGCAAATTTTTCTTTCTTTCTTTTCTGAAATTCATGTTTGTATTTAAGCAAAAAATACAATAAGTAAATGTGAAAAGTTACAGGAACATGATGATTTGTGAAAAAAACTTTTCACTGGTAGCAATCCATTGACGTTTCTGCATTAAAAGGTCTTGAGGGCATCTTCTTTTCAGACGTCTCGGAGGAATGTTTGAAGCAAAGCTAGAAAGTACAAGGTTTGGACAGTTTGGGAGTTTATCAAAGAAGTGTTAGTACAGTCTGAATCGATGTGTAGTTTCCTGCCTTTTCAGTCTGATATGAGGATTCAGTCTAGATTTGGTCCAAGTAGACATAACAGGGAGGACAGGTATAAGGGATTTATAAGATATAAAGGATTGGGCAGTCCGTTGGTGATTTGGCTTATGACCAAGGTGATTTGGTGGGGTTTATTTTAATCCTCCAGTATTGAAAATATTCCTCAAGAGTTGTGATATGGGAATAGAGAGTTTGGGATGCAATTGACGGATTATTATATACTGAGAACATACCTGTGTCATCAGTATACGTAGTGAGGATACTGCTAACGCTACTGAATTCTCTATGCTGAGTACAGTAAAATACGGAAAGAACAGGGATGGATAGGCACTACTGTGATTTACTCTGAATAATCTGTCGGTGAGATGGGAACAGATAGTGAGAAATTATATAGGAGGTAGGAATTTACTAAGCTGTCCCGAGTGTCAGACTCAATCAAAAGCCTGTTCTACATTGAGAAAGGCTTCCGCGCTTCAATAAAGACGAGACAGCGTCTACCACACAATGACATTGCTATGAGGTCCTCATAAATATTTTTATATTAATACAAGTTTCGAAGCTGTTTAACTGGACTAATGGGTAGGACATAACATGGTTGGCAGTTCATCTGTAAAACTATTGGTATTAAAATATAAGAATGTTTGCAGATTCTTGAATTTGTAACATAAAAGTAATATCAGTAGGTACTCCCTCCTCCACGATGCTACCTTGGGGTTATGGGAGGTCCGTATATGGTTCAGTTTCTGCCTTAGAATGGCTATAATCTCTACTGATTGAAAAACATTGGAATAAAGGAGTATTAAAATATACAATTAAAATGATAAGTATAGAGTAGCCATAAACTTTACAGGTATAAAAGAGAAATTGACACGAGTAAAGCAAATATGGTTCTGAAAACCGTCGAAAAGGACAACCGCCATAACCTTATGCGGGCAAAGGTTAAACCTTTCAATTTATAACAGTCTTGTAATTCTTAAGAATAGAAATTAGCTTAATGCGAATCTTCCAGGAAAGATGTATAATAAGAGTTTTTGGCTGGATTTCGAGGAAAAGTATTAATGACCTTTAGCCACTGAGGCACTGAAAGGGCAGTTAGGGTGCTATCTCTAAAGCATATATTCAGGGTCCTTATAAAATTAATATTGTCATTTATTTTACTCTTACTGTCAAAAGATTACTTTAGAACAATTGCAGTTTTGTCATTTAACAATAATGTCGAATAGATTTACAAAAATATATATAAAACATAAATAATATTGGTATTCTTCAGAAAAAATATTTATTGGAAGATTATTGATTGACCGTGTGTAAAGATGAAAGGAATATGGTCCGGGTGCGGTCAAGAAAAACTCAAATAGTAGAAATATACTATTTTATTTTGTTTTTTATTTTTTTTTATTTTTTTTTTTTTTTATTTTTTTTTTTAATGAGCCCTAAAATAAAATAGTATATTTCTACTATTTGAGTTTTTCTTGACCGCACCCGGACCATATTCCTTTCATAAAAAATATTTATTAATACTAATCAGTTTAAAAACAAAAATTATCCGTCGTAAGTTACTGGGATAAATTTTTCAGCATTTTTTTTATTACACTTTTTATTATAAAGCTTTACTATACAAAGAAAGTAATAAACATATCATTAATAAGTAATAATACTCAAATTATTGATCTACAAAAGTACAATCAGGTCAGCCCTACTCTACGGAGAACTTATGCTGACCATCATAGCACTTTCAACGGCCAAGAGACTCCAACAGTTTCAGAACGGTATATTCAGACATATCGTGAGACATTCTTCAATTCAAAGAGCAAAGACGAACCACATACATACGACACTTGAACTACCAACTGTGACAACTGTACCAACCATTCGATCCATTTAACTATTTCCCATACGCCCGGCTTTCCTCATTTCCCTCTTACAATGCATCTGAAATGTAGTTCAAGAGATTTCACCCATTATTATTATTATTACCTACCCACCTATATCAAACTTCATAGACTCGTGGGCTTAGAGAAAAAATATATAATATCATAGCCCCCTCTACTGCTTGAAAATTTAAGTCCAAATTCCTCATTAATTAGGTATTTAAGCCCTGTCATAATATTTCAATAAGGATAACACCTAGATGATATTGACGATCACTCAATTGTACATTGACCTCTGTACAATGTATCGTTAGATTTACCGTTTTAATCAAAAACGTTAGAGCCGTTTCTTAGAAAATCGAATAAATATTAAAAAAAATGATTCTATAAACTAGCGATTCCGGCCAGTGAATATTGCCGAAAATGTTGCTGTAACATTCTAGAAACTACCCGCATTAAATATCTAGTTTAATTTTCGTACCAATTTTCGATTTTGAGCTATGCTATTCACACACACCGATTATTTTGCCAGAATTAGTTATTGAGGGACCACAAAACGTGTATTAATGTTGAATACTCAAATTCTAAATTTCGCAGGATCGGAATACTCCCCCCTTACAATGTATTCCATATATAGGTAAGTGCTAGAAAAAAAATTCTTGTCAAATCCGAAATATCGATTGGGTTTCAACAAAAGCAAACTTAATAAGTTTTTAATGGAGATTTTTATTTTTATTCGATGCATAGGATCCAAATATAATTTTTGATATATAACAATTTTTTTTAACCAGTGTTTTGATTAATTAAAACGATTGCAATTCATTTGAACGAGTGATTCTACCCACTATGGATTATTCAATAAATTTCCGATTCCGAGTAAATTCGATGTTTCTCACATGCACTGGATTAATAATCTTATTTGATGTACCTAGCTCTACCGATTATCATAAAGCTATTATTATAACTCTCAGTATAATGTGGAATTTCTGGTCGAATAATTGAAGCTATATTAATGGATCCTATTATTGGTTGCAGAGCAGAATCATATAACCTATTGAAGTGGATGTACAATCTCCAGTTATATAGGTACAAAAATGTCTATTATGCTAATAATGTTTAATTTTTTTTTAAAATATTTATTTATTGCTATTTACAACTGTACATTATAATACATTTAGTAAATCTGATCTAAATTAAATTGGAGTGTTACAGGCGTGTAGAGAAACTACCTATTGGTAGCACTCTAATGACATTTTACATGCTGGTCTCGTGGCCATCTTCTTTTTAGGCGCCTCGGAGGATTGTCAGGAATGGAATTCGATGCAAGATTAGAAACTAGGGGGTTTGAGAGTTTATAATAGAAGGAGTGATATCTGGTTCGGGCTAGATCGGTTACATAAGGAACATTAAGGTGTTTAAAATTTAAACGAAAAATATTAATTTAATTAGTATATAATGAATGTCTCCTTTTTAATAGTCTGCATTCATTCTACAATTTTTTAAATATAATCCACTTAGACATGGACATGATTCCTTCATCCTCGAGTAATAAATGAAAATGTAAATTTTTTAAATATTTTTGTATAAATATATATATGTAAAATAAAAATTTTACTTTATAAGGAATTACTGATTCTTGAAGAAGATCTGTGCAAGAAGATGATTTGTTCAAGATCAGGATCAACCGCCAGCTATTTACTATTATATAGAGGCCTGGTGGCCTCAGGAAGGCTCCTGAACCCACAAAATTTGACTCAAGGTTACTATAACAGAATTGGCCCACACACCTCTCCAGCTCTTTCCCTCTGTTAGTTCCCAGTTTCCTATATACCACCGTCCCAATAAGGTCTCGGACATTCAAGTTATGTTGGGCCACTCTTCTACTTTTTTCCCTACACATCCTGTCCCTAACTTTGACCTACGACTTTTCCAAGGCCATCAAATTACCGGCCATTTCATCCTCTCCGGGCAAAGTACCACGGTAGTCCCGTCGACGCCCCCGCATCCCAAAAAGAATTTCGAAAGGGGCAAAACCTGTAACTGGATGTTGTATACTGCAACTGCCCATTCTATCGCGTCATCAGGTTCCAGTTCCCTTTCTATCTGGTACACTCTTAGGTGGTCACATAGGGTGCTGAAGTCGCTCTATCCCTCTGCTTGGATGTTGAGGTATCACACCCCTTCCAAGATTCTCATTTCCTCTCTGATCTTTGCGTTGTCGAATTCTATCCCACTTTCGGAAGAAATTTTGTCGGGAACACCATAGGATTGGAACCATGTCCGAAGGGCTCTTAAAACGACCTTCGCTGATCTGTCCTGTTCTAGGTGTGCCATGACCACCTTACTGAATACATCGATGACGGTGATCCACTAATAACCTTTCCAGGTTAAAAGGGTATCTACTCTCTCAGGGTATCAACCATCAATGTACATCAAATAAATGATCGATCTTCGCCGATCTTTTCCATTTTCTATAGTGGCTGGATCTTTACCCTCACTGTCGCGTTTCGGCGTTGGATACTTCTTTCAGAGCACTGCAGATTTGGTCCTCTTTAACACCCGATTGAGACCAGATTGTTGTAATGGAACTTCCACCTTACTTCTTGCTATGTCCCATCTTTAGTAACCCCACGTTTTTTTCTTCCTAATTCTATGCCGTCTCTTGTCATTGATGGCCTCCTCAAATACTTTCATTTTCGTCGCCCTTTCGTGGTTTGAACTTTCTTCTGCAGATGTCTCCTCCCTGTTCTGTTCTCCAGCTTCTACAAGAACTCCCTTCCACCTCAGGACGTTACCCCTTGGTCATCTTATATTGCGTTTACCATAATGGGTGAGAGCCAATCTGCTGCGACGTTTTCCTTTCCAGGTTTGTACGTGATTTCCATGTTGTACTGGCTCAACAATTCTTTCCACCTTGTAATTCTCGCCAACGATTCCTTTAGCATTCCCACCCATTACTGGAGCCTGTGGTCTGTCTGGAACCTAAATCGTCTGCCGAACAAGCAGGGTCGGAAATGCTCTATTGACCATACTATTCCAAGTAGTTTTCGTTCCAAGGCACTGTAACGTGCTTCTGCTTCTGTGAGACGCCTACTAGCGTAGGCCACGGGCCGCTCTCCTACCCCACCTTCCTTTGACAGCACTGCTCCCAGTGCGTACTCACTGGCGTCTTTTGTGAGCGTGAACTGCTTTTGGAAGTCAGGAAACGCTAGTACTGGTTCCTTCTGCAATTGATCTATAAATTTTCGTATATTATCTTCAATGGCCGGTGTCATTACTATCGCACTACCCTTCCTTTACAAATTTTTGAGGATTACCAGGTGTTCCGTCATATCAGGGACGAACCGACGATAGTAGTTTCCTTCCCCCAACAATCTCCTGATTCCTCTTATGTCGGTCGGCACCGCCTTCCGATGTAATGCTGCTACCTTCTGCACACTCGGTCTAACCCCTTCCTAAGATATGGTGTGCCCTAGAAGGAGCGTTCTCTCCCTGCTTCTTCCCCAGCTCTTTTGTGAACTGAATCTTTAGTTCATTGGATAGGAACTACATCCAACCCTGTACCTGAATTGTCTCCATCACTTCGTTGAGCTTATCGGCGATTCTATTGTAGCCAGGAGTTCCGCTGCATAATGTCCATCAGACTGTCTCGCTTTCTTTGTCTCCCTAATCATCATAAATATATCCTCTTCTGGGGCACACCGTTCTCCTCCCAATGCCTTCTTCAATCTCGCCTTAATCACGTTCCAGGGTGTCTCCTCATCCGCTTGAATTTGAATGAGGATAGTACTTTTCACCATATAGACGACTGCTGCCCTTAACGTCTCAACATCCTCACTGTCTTCGCATCTATTCGACCAATCAGTCGATCACCCTCTTTTAGGAAATGACTTAACTCCCATATATCTCTGGTGAACCTTTCAAGGTCTGAAGCTCCCTATCTTAAGACCTGGGCAGTTGCCGTGCGTACTTTGATCCATTCCAGCGTCGTGGATGAGCTTGGGCTAGAGATATTTCAAGTAGTGGCTAAATCTCTGCCGGAAGTGGGTTCCCGGCAGGTACACGTTTGTCGGCTGCTCCTTGAGGTTGGTTGGCTGCAGCTGGAGGTGGGTTGTTAAAGTTCAGACACTCAATGTTAAGTACTACCGGTCTAACTAGTTCCTTACCAACCATAATTCAGGGAGAGCAAAGGTTTTTTTTTTACTAAAATTGTTCCGTTATCCAAAGGTCCCGTGTTTCAGCACCACATAAGTATCCTCCAGAGAGTGAACAGTGAAAAGGGTATGGAATGTCTCTCACGGGATCCAGAATGTGTGCTGAACCCAATAAAGA
>NW_027111815.1:92581-92827 GCF_000696795.3 Halyomorpha halys
GGTTTTCCCAGTTCAGTGCACTACACACATAACATAAAACAACAGTATTCCATACATTACACTGACACTAAGGTCATATACAGTACTCAATTGAGGACAATCTTTCCTGAGATGACTTACGGTAGGGAAATCTCCAGGAATTTCTTCAAACTAAATTCAACTTAATAGTTGAAAAGCGTTTCTGTAGATTGATAATACGTTCGATTCTGAGAAAATTCGTTTTATGTTATTCGCAATACTAAATTT
>NW_027111816.1:0-1582 GCF_000696795.3 Halyomorpha halys
AATATTTCAATATTCATCACTATAATGATAATTCACGTAATTATTTATTTAGATAATTTCAATTTAATTGAATATGGACCATAGATTATTATGTGTAAGGTAATATCCATGTAAATAATTTCAGTTAAGGATGGATAAATAAAATTAGCATTTAAAATCATCATTTATTTAAGTAAATTGATGATTGAACGTAAGTTCCTTGAAGGAGATATTAAGTGCGGTCAAGAACGGAGAAAAATTCTAACAATTAATTTATTTTCTGCAAACGTTTCGACCTACGTTGTATGTTTTCATAAGGGCAACAAAAAAAATGATATTAGACTTAACATGAGGGTAAAATATTAATAGTAAGTAGTAAATATTAATAGTAGTAAAGTAAAGTAGGTGGTATATATACAAGGTTCTAAATGAAAAAAAAAATAGCGTTTTGAAACAGTCCCAAATTTTTATTCTCCCAAATTAAAATTATTTTATTTAATGTAATTGTTCAAGTCATACATTGCTGTCCCAGTGAAACATCTCAAAAACGGTTATTTTGAGATATTCATATAAAATATATATAGTAAAACGCAGAATCAAAGTAATAAAAGTCATTAAATCTAATAGTACAAGAGGCGGGGAGAAAAAAAGGCAGTTATTAAAAACCAATTTTTTATTACTTAAATGAAAATTAGGTATAATTGCTAGTCAAATTGACGAGTCTGTCAAGTATAGGTAGGGAAAAGAAAAAAAAGCAGCTGTTTCAAAACGTAAAAAAAAATTAATTTTTCATTCGGAGCTCTTCTATATCTTCAAAACTACCTACAATCCAAGAAATCTAATAAAATATCATTTAAAGCAGAGTAAATTTACTAAAATATGAGGTCTAATATTAATAATGTCTAATAAGGTCTAATATTACGTTCAATAGTTCCCGAGATATATCTTTCCCTTAGTTTTTCTAGTACTGTTGATAGTTTTAAAGATATAAAGGTTCTAAATGAAAAAAAAAATAGCGTTTTGAAACAGTCCCAAATTTTTATTCTCCCTACCTAAAAACAGCTGACTTATCAATTTTGACTAGTAATTATACAAAGTTTTAATTTAAGTAATCGGAAATTGAGGAGAAATAACTGCCTTTTTTTTCCTCTTGGGCTCTTGTTCTATAAGTTAAAAATGTTTCGAGATATTACAGTTTCAAACTGTATAGATCTTATTGCATATCTCAAAATGGCCATTATATTGATATCTTAAACTTTTGAACTTAGACGGTGATAATTACCATCCCTAGAAACATCAGCATACGTCAAAACAAAAGTCTTCGAAATTTTACTAGGGTTACCAGTAACTATGCATATTGTACTTTGGATCCAATTTAATTATTTCTAATTTCCGTACATGTTTTTCAGATTATCGTTACATATTAATGAATTTTTATAAATTTTTAAAATAATTGTATTCGTATCTTCATTGAGATTTTGTACTATATTAGTATATTGTAGATACTACTGCAGTAGTATATTGACAAATCAGTACAAGGCATTATAGTAGGCCAATTTCGTTACTGTTGTTAATTGAGGAACAGAGCTTAGAATTTTTTTTT
>NW_027111817.1:0-993 GCF_000696795.3 Halyomorpha halys
CCGATTTGGCAAGAACAAGATACCGTCCTTTCCATAACAAACTTTTCAACCACCCAAATCCACTTGTTTCTAACCTGGCTTCTTCTTCATTACCTAATAATCCTCCTAGGCGTCTGAAAAAAGGATGGCCTCGAGATCTTCTCCTCTAGAAATGTTATTGGAGTTCTATCAGTGGGTAGATTCTCCACATGTTTTTATCATGTCACTATGTCACCTACGGCAAATTTACTTGTTCTATATATGTGTATACAGTTGTAAATGTCAATAAATAAATTACTAAAAAAAAACAAAAAAAAAAAACATTTTGTTGCATAGTGACGGTATGCGGTTTGGTATATTTGGTAAATTTCAAACCAGCTCTCCTGCTGTGAAGGTTAAAAGTAACTATTGCTTGCCAGCTTATTGCAAGCCCTTGCCTTTGAAATGTTAAACACTTGCAGGGGCGGCTTTGATCTACCTTATTGGTCTGCTATTCACCAAACTGCTCCGATAGAAGCAATCAACCAATGATGTTCAATGAGGTCATGGCCCAAATCATATTGTCAACTATGCCACGGACATCACTATATCATTATTTATTAGTAAACTTTTTAGTGGTAATGTTGATATCTACAATATAGTAGTATTGGTGATAGTTGGATAATAACGACTGGCAGCTAACGGTACTATAAGTTACAGAAATGCAACTGCAGTGTGATTTAATTGCAGTTGTAGATTTAGATTTTATTTTATACCTGTAAATATGTATGTAATTTTAATTCATCTGTGCTTGATTATTTTATATTTAAATTATAAGAAATTAGTCACACTATGAATTAAGAGATAATACATGGTTTTGTTTTTCTTTACATATTCTGGTAAATATTGTTGTTTATTTATTGTTCTACAATATATATTTTTTTTAGTTATATTTAGGGTAGTATCCTTGGTCCTATCCATATACAGTTTTCACAGCTGACATTCCAACCCATCCTAACACAATCCTCACCACGT
>NW_027111818.1:0-1504 GCF_000696795.3 Halyomorpha halys
GGGGGTTCGGGAGCCCTTCGGGGTCCACCCAGTCTCATAGAATAGATACCTCTTCTCTTTATATAATTGAATTTATTAATTGCTTCATATTTTCCTGTCTTTCTTTCCGCTCTGACCAGGATTACCTGAAAAAAGTTTTTAAATTATTGATGTGACTGTAAATTTGAATTTATGGCATGCTATTTTATTAATAATAATGCTGTATATTAACATTGTTAAAACTGTATAATTAATGTTGTTATTTGAAAGATTGTCCTTGAGGAAAGCCGAATTGGCTGAAACGTTAGACTTTTAAAAGAAATAAAGAGTGTTTTGAGACTTAAATTGGATGCATTTTATTTTATTTAAACAAAAAAAAAAACCTTGTATGTTGGTTTGGTGATATGTATGGGTCAGAAAAAAAAAGGGAAATCGGTGGATAAGGTTCTACTTTGGTAATTTGGTTGAGTTTGGTAAGAAAAAAAGTTGAGGAGTCTGCTAAAATAGGTAGGTTTGGTATACCAATCAGTGGAAGGGAGCCATCAGGATTACTGATAAGTAGGTCAAGAAACGGGAGGAAATGATCAAACTCACCTTCTACAGTAAACCGAAGATATGGGTGGTAGTTGAAGGCTAATGGTATTTCGGGGATTCTGCTAGGATTGAGGTCGAGAAAGAGATCGTCCAAGTACTTCTTAATGAAAATTATGTCATGTGAGAACAGAGGTATACCAAACCTATCTATCCTGGGTGACTTCTCAACTTTTGTTTTCAATACCCTACCAAATTATCAACCTTGCTAAGACCCTGATCCCTAGCTCATTCTGACCTTCATTATTACTAGACCAATATACAACGTATTAAACAGATCCTATTTGACAGCAATTTCCCTCATAACAAAAATATATTAAACTATATTTTAGATTATATTTTTAGCAAAGTTATACGGTGTATTGCTTAGACTTGCACTTTACTATAAGCTAAATAGATTATAAAACATAAAACAACTAATGATTTTGATTAAATATACATATAAATCGTTTTACTAAAAATCATTCAAATACAACAATAACAAAATTGGAAAATTAATTTTCCAACACACTACTTAATGTTATCATACATATGAAGGACTTAGAGCTACATAGCCCAGGTGGAATTTAATAAGAGCAGAAATTTTTAAGTTGACCTAAAAACCAATTTTTCGATGATTTTATTTTTTTTAAGTTAGTCCAAGGTAACACGGATCCTGCCAATATAATAAGAAGTCACGGATAAACAGACAACAAAATAAATTATAAATGGAATAATAAATCATTCCCAGACATCAACGTATCAAATTGTAATTTCTATTCTAAATGGTTCGATTAAAACGACGATAACAAACACAATAATTGTAAATAACGACTAACAAATTAATCTTCAAGAGGCTAAAAACAATAAAATATTTGTTTATGTCTGATATGGCACTATTAATGTCTTTGCGTGGATTTTCATCTACCTTAATAGTATTTCTGATTTCATTGGA
>NW_027111819.1:0-5143 GCF_000696795.3 Halyomorpha halys
TTGTATGGTAGTAAATTGAAAACAGTGACAGATGAAATATAATATCATGTAGGTAAGAAGATATGTATAATAAAAGATATGCAAGTAGTGTCTAAAAAACCTGAAAAACTAAATAAATAAATTGAATCTACAAATTAAACATTATGACAATCAATGAAAAATAGTGAATGGCTTACATCTGAATTACATTGTGAGTATTAACTTATATACCTATACTAAAAATATGGTTTTGTTTATTTATGTTATTCTTTGCTGACCGCACCCCCCGACAAACTTCTCCAATCATTAATCTACGGTCAACTATATACACCTCATTATAAAAATAAAATAATTATGAACGAATTAATAAAGTTAAGAAAAAAGTCTGAATAATAAATAAATAAGCTTAAATGGACAAATAAGTCTTAAAAACAATAAATAGGTTAAAAAAGAATAAATAGGTTTAAAAAGAACAAATAAATTATGTTAAATATTGTTGGATTTAACTTCCATGCAGGTATTAACTAGTGGGCTCATACGCAGTGCGTTTGTCCTTTTCACCAATCTGATTAATATTTTCATGTCAACATATTTGTTAATTAGTAATTTTCCAACTTGATTTCTCGGAAGATTTACTTTTCTTCCGATGTTAGGCATTAACTCAAACGTTTTAAATTCCTCAAGGTTTTATCCAAACCCCACGTTTCTGCAACAATTAAAAAGGGAATATCTGCTCTAGGCATCAATACTATTACTATTCGGGTTATTGCCATTTAATGGCTCTATAAAAAAGAAATAATAGTTTCAAAAAAAGGAAACAATAAAGAACGCTAATCTGACTTAATTTCTTATCAAAAAAATTTTTTTTATTTATTTATTTATTGATATTTACAACTGTATAAAAAATACAACAAGTAAATTTGATCATAATGATATAATGATATGATACACCATGTAGAGAAACTACCCAGTAGTAGAACTCTAAATAAAAAAAAATTAACCTACTTTACCTGAACCATAATATTTTTATAATTTAAGACCATCATCCTAGGATTCTTAGTATGATGTATAGTTCGTTGATAACGTTAAAATTGGAGTGACATTATTTTGAATTATGGAAATGTAAATTGCATACCAGTTTTTATTCTATAATTTATTATTAACTTATGTAAATTATTTTCGAATTATTATTTTTGTTGGTATCCGTACTAATTGTACTGGCTAACTCTATTTACACGGGGGTTGTTCCTATAACAAATAAATGTGGTATTATTATTATTGATACAATCATTAATATTTTTTTATTCTACAGAAAAAAATAATCGACGGGTATATAATAACCTTTTAATCCAGAAAGAACAAAGGGAGAAAACGAAAATAATAAAATTGATAAAATTATATAAAAAATCTTTTTCTCCGTATCCAGATAATTTGGCCAAAACTATTTGTACGTTTATGTCGCATATTTTTCGAGCTTATGTTACTGAAAAAGGTTTTCTTGAAATCGGCGTTCCCACTTACGTAACCTCCTTTTCTAAATATTGGCTTGGACTGATTTAGAGTAGATGGGAGACAGTCTGGTTTGGAGACTGAGTGAAGGCAACCATCCAACTTGTATTCCTACAAGCTAGGTTGCTGAGTCGGTAGCTTAAGATTTTGAATATTGACTAAGTTCTCACCATTGAAATATCATACTTTTTTTTTAATTTGTATATTATTAACATTATGTATATCACACATATATCTAAGATCGTATGACAAATACGATATTGTTTACACTTGAAATAATTTTCTAGGGATTATGTAAGGGATATACTGCATGATTACTGCATTTATCTCATGACTTCGGTGTAAGTAATCACTTCAAATTAATCTTGATAAATTTAAATTTTGTTGTACACAAGTGATCATTTCATATTGTTTCTTTTAAAGGCTTTTTGGATTTGGTACCCACTTTTTTTTCGTCTTGTATCCTTCCCAGGCGAAAAAGGGAATAAAAGATTATTTGCTATTAGCTGTTTTGGTAAGATCATTAATTGATGTCACTGCCTTTATTTGTTTTAATTCTATGTAAAATAATTAATCAGAAATAAAAAAATAGAAAAAGAAATATTCTAGTTTCAGTTTTTTTATAAAAAAATGCTTGATTGAATAATGTTAAGAGAAAGTATATAAAAAAAACTATACATTTCAGACAATGGGTTATGGTTTGTTTTACGCAGCAACAGCTTCTAATTACTTAAGATACGCTTCTTGTTTTTCAATACCGATAGCTTGGGCGTTGACAGGTTTCATCATGTCTACTGCTTGTGTCATTCCAGTAAGTACGCCATTAGTTATATATAAGTTATTAGATCACCTGTAGTCTGTTTCGGTAGGCAAGAAAATTTTAGTAAATAAATATTAAGTTCAAGAGATGGATGTTGTGTTGAGAGGGTGTGCCTATATGCTCTTCTGCTAGGCGCTACAGGTAGGAATAAATAGTCGCTGAGCCCAAGAGAACAAAACCGTCAGTTATTTCACTTCAATTTTTAATTACTTCGATGAAAACTATATATAATTACTAGTTAAAATTTATGAGTCTGCCAAGTATAGTTAGGTGAATACAAAGTAGTGGTTGTTGCATAACTTTTTATTCGGAGCCCCATACACAAAATATACAACACTAAAAACCTAATACATCATTTAAAGAGGAGTAAATTTGCTAAAATATGAGCCCTAAAAGAGCTATTTACGTTTAATAGTTTCCGAGATATTGTTTTCGGAAATCAATTTCTCAGGAATCGTTAGACGTACAGATGTCTATTAGCACTCGGATTAAAGCTAGTTTAATGTGCTATGGAGTAGTATTATAAAGTATTTTATAATTTATAGTAGTTTTTCTATTCTTGCATATGAATGTGAATTTTGCGTATGAAACTTTGTCGAAACAACTAGAAATCAATTTATTATAGCAAATATTATGAAAACTTCTGTTCCTACAAAGATAAAAGTAATAAACTACTTTTTAGAACTTCGAACTATGGTTAATCTGAGGTTTGATACATCTAATGGTTCTTAAGATATAGATTTCCCAAAATAAATCCCAACTTAACTACTGATTTTTCAGTACATTTTATATGAAATGTTGATTTTTATGAAAGTATATCTCGGGAACTATTCAACGTAAATAGCTCTTCTTGGGTTCATATTTTAGAAAATATACAAAATTCTAAAAGTTTTATAGTATTGTAGGCAGTGTGGCAGTGTTAATTAGGAGCTCCGAATGAAAAATTACTTTTTTAAACATTTTTAAAAAGCCGCCATTTTTTTTATACTCATTAACTATACTTGGAAGAATCATCGAATTAGACTAGTAATTATACATATTTAAGTTATTAAAGGTTGGGATAAAATAATTGGCTTTTCTTTTCTCCGGGCCTTTGCACTAATGTTCGTTCAACCTGTATGTACATTTGCAATATTTGTATTCAATATATTTTAGATATAAACATTTGAAAATCGTTTCCAATGTTATAACTACCATACTATTCGCCCAATACATATACGAAACATATTGGACCAAGCTGGATGCAAAAGTGTTGTTTGTTCGTTTATTCCCTTGAAACAACCCAACCCGCAGTTCATGTGCTGTTGTTTAATCGATGTATGGACTATACATGTCAATAATAATTAACTGATAATAATTATCAATTTCCATCGGTCTTAAATTAAAAAAAAAACTATTAGTGTCCATTTCTTGGAGTGTGTTAATGTTACTTTAGTATTAATCTTTTTTCTTTTTTTAATCAATCATAACTCTATTTCAAAAGTCTCCAATAAAAATGAGTACGGTACTGGTATTTTCAAACTAAAACAAAAGGACGACGTGCTATAGAATTCATGTCTTTGAACTTATCTTAAATCATATTTATTTATGTGTAAAAAACATTTTTTTGATTGAATTTGATTATTAATTTAAGCAACATGAGATTACTTGAACCCCCAATAACGTTACTCTTAAGCCTCTTATTGCTTCTACTATATTATTAAGCTAAAGATTTAATTAAAAACTACCCGTTCGATTTTTTATATTCCAGGTTGTTACAAATCAATAACCATAACTGTCAATAAACCTAGAAACTGTTGGCCATTTAGAAAAATATCGCTTAATCATAATCATTTTTGTAATAATATTGTTATGGAATCGTTTGTTATGCCAGAAAATAAATTCTAACACTAGTGGGTTCTAAACCTAAGTGGACTGCAAGACTCTAGGAGAGGGCCGCGGTACATTGCGGCAATACATATTTTTGCGAGGATTTATTTTTGGTACTATTTAATGGATTATTTCACCTACAATAATTGAGATAGCTGAAACATATAATCTGGTAAATGCGCATTTAAAGTAACAAAATGCATTCGCTAATCTTCAAATAAGGAGTGGGGGTAGGTCGCACTTTGTGGTTTAGTGGTCCGCAGACATCTATATGTTGGGAACCACTGGTTTAACCAAATTAAAGTCAATTTCTATTATTGTATAGATAAGACTATTTCCTCTTGAACAGTTTAAAGATCGGCGATCGGTATTTTAATTATACACATAATTTCGAAGGCTATTATTCAATTTAAACGTGGGTTCATGATTCTCAATCAAGCATCCATATTGTCCTCAAACAATTTTTACCACCTTCTAACTATTTTTTTTTCAGTTTGGGTGATAAAAACCCAAGTAGCCCCAAGGTACGGTACCTGACCTGTGCAAAATGTTTTTTATTTTAATTTAAGAATTACTACATAAAATTAGAATGATACATATCGTTACTAATAATACGAGATTATACTGAAGAAAATATAGTAGGGTAGTTAATACAATATAGGAAAAGAAGTAACTAATAATATGTAAAAGTAAATAAAGAGTAGTACTAACAAAAAAAAAATACAAAGAAATAAGTAAGAAAAATAATTAAACAATGGTAACAACTGTAGTATTTATATATCGTGAAAATAATCAATTATCTACACTGATAATAGTAACAGTAAAAATAACAGGAGTAACATGAATAATATAAAGTCAAATAAGGTAATTTAAAAATCGGAAGTGAAAGTTTACAAAATAAAATAAAAATATATATAAAAGTACAAGGTGAGATGTAAAAAGAAGTACATAAAAAGATTAAAAATA
>NW_027111819.1:6178-12276 GCF_000696795.3 Halyomorpha halys
TGATTATCATAGTGTATACTAATTTTTTGTAGTGAATGGGAAGTTTAGAGCGTTTGTCAAGTAAGTGTTGTAGCAATCGGAATCTACGAGCAGTTGCGGAATTTGAAAATTAAGACAATAATGACCCATAAGTGGTTGATGCCTAAAAATGATTATAAACTAAACCCAGTAAATCAAATGGTTAAAAATCTTCTCATATTGGAGGAAATCCGTGATTCATTTCTCGGAGAAAATAGCTTTTCAAACTTTTATAAAATTATAAAGTAAATTAAATTAAAGCTTTCGCAATTTTTTTATTTTATTTTTGTTTTCCTTTAATTTTTAGCTGCTTTACTACATAATTAATAGATCCTCGGCCAATGTTATGGGCACTGCTCCTACCCTTAAACAAGCATTAATTTTGTTCTCGTTTCTTATGGGGTTTGTTGGATGCACTGTGCAGAAAAGGTGTTGAAATAAACATTGAGCACTTGTATCCCTAAAAGTGTTGTCTTTCTAATTAGTGTGGTTTTTTGTCTTACTTTGAATATCGTTATTATCATGGATGTCGATGTTTCGTCACATTGGTTCTCAACTGGCTTCACGCCAATCTCAGATTCTGTTATTTCTTTGGAAAAAAAGGTAAAAAAAAACCCGGAAAATTACTATCTGGCAGTTTCTGTGTGCTTCTTTGGTCTTTCATTTTCCCTTTTCATACATTTAAGCTGTAAGATTTTAGTTATGTATTTTTTATGAAGATATGATCTTCCTAAAATATAATTTTATATTAATATTGCTATATAAATAAAATTTCTTTTAGACTGGTGATATTTAATAAAACTTTCATTGTCTTGAGCTTTGTATTTGTTATTATAATTTGGCACCAAATTCATTAGTGTTTGTATTTTTTTTCTCTATCGTATGTGAATACACCTTGTACTTGTAGTTTTTCAGTTTTTTTGTTTATTGTTCTTACTTAATTACGAGAGAGCTTCGTTAAAAATGATACTGATTAGGAAGAGATGCCATAATTAATAATGAAAAACCAATGATGACTTTTTAATATGTCAGCACCCTCGTAAGATTCTACATGCTTGCTACATCGCGACCTCGATATACATAAAGAATTTGAACTCATATCTTTCTAATCGTCAATCTTTCATTAGAACTTTTTTTCACATGACGGCCGTGTAGGTTGGAGCGTTGACACTACAGCGCCCGGTTCGAAAAGTTGTGGGTTCGACTCCCATTAGGGGCAGTTAATATTTATTTCTCGGCGGTCCCGAGGTCGGTCTAGTCCCCCTCCCACCAGATACTAGTGCCAATCCCTTAATTACTGATTGATTTTAATTGTGGTAGGTTTTAATAACTCAATTTCTTGACCTGAAATCCTGCATAAGCCATATGCCTGTCCATTCCCTAAGTTAAGATGGCTGTTAAAAGCTTGTACAGGCCCATAGAAGACCCGGCGGCCGAGTTGGCAGCTGTCAAGGAGAATTTGAGAAAAAGACAAAGTCCCATTGCTACCATGACAATTCTCGCAGGAATTACGTTTATATTCCTTATAATTGTTCATGTTGTGTAAGTACTTTTTTTTTTAATTATTATTTCAATATAATCTGTAAGATTTACAATTGTGGACAAATAGAAAGGACATATATCTATATATATTTAAAACAAAATAAACTAATTAGGAATAGTGGAATATTAAAACTTTTAGGAAGCAACTACAGAGCAAAGCTTTTGTGTCCCTCAAATAGGAAATCAGATGTAGTTAAGTGTTGCAGTATGTACACACCACTTCACCACATATCGACCTTTTTCAATTTACACTCCTTAAATGAGATAATAAAATAAAATTTGAAATTAAGGAGATGTAATTGACCATTAACGAAATCATGATATGTATTTAAATAAACCACACGAGTTGTTAGTTTTATTCAGGGCTAAGTTAAACAGGGTACTAAAATAATCGAAAAGATCCCAAGAGGAAAAAAACAGTGGGTTCACCTCAATTCTTTTAATATTTTATTTAGAAGTATATACTGCTAAATTTAAAATTGTCCCTCCAACCAGATAAAGAAGAATAAAAACTGACACCAGTTCCTCAGATACAAAACATCATTTTTCATTTATTTAAGTAAACAAAAAAAAATGTGAGTTATTTTAAAATTATAAAAAAAAAATAATATAAAAAACGGATACAATAAATATTAATGAATATCAATGAAAAGTAAATATTGAATTATTTAAGGTGCACTTCCCCTCAGGTTTGATTTATTCAAGAAAAACCTAAAAAGTTCATAGTTTTTATGTACATATATACTGGTACATAACATCCGTTTATGTAAGGCTTAGCTATGAGTTCTTAGCGGTTACAATTTAATATTAGTATAAATTTACGGATAGCTGAATCTTAATTGTAAATGTGAGAGGCCTCGCTGTGGGTAAATTTAAAACGATCTATTTAAATTCGGCCACTCCCTAGGAGAATCTATCACAAAACAACTTTTATTATACATATGATTTTTAAAAATTCCAAACAAACAACAATATTATTAATAAATTATCATATCTTATGATATATAATAAACTACTCAATGAGACATTAAAACATTAGTGAATCATATTAATTGATAATAAGCAATCCTTAGCTTATGTCTAATTACTTTTTTTGTCAATTCTTCACTTTATACCAACATTAAAACTTTCAATCATAGTCAATTTATGCTATTATGCTTTATTATAGTAATATTTGTACACTCGGGTCAGACATATCATTTATTTATTTCAACATTATTTTGGTTAGATTTCCTATTTCTTTTATTATTACAATTCATATCAAGGTTAATTATAAAGGGGAAAAACTTTATTATTATTTATTATTAAAAACGACAAAAATGTGCTACTCAACTTCATTGGGTTGCTTATTCTGATCTCATCGGACATTTTTTTTTAATCTTATAATGCATAGGCAAAAATCGTTTAGAAATAACAATATATAATAATCGAATATCAACAAAAATTGTATCCCATATTTCTCATAAATTAATTTTGTTTAAAATCTTTGCAAAGTGTTGGTTCAAATTTCTTGTGTCTATTTCAAAATTCACTGAATAATTAATGTTTTCTTATATGTAAATGGAAGTACTTTTCTTTTTTAATGTATTATTTTCTTTTTGTAAAATTATTGTGTTGTCAAAATTGAATGTGTCCTGGTTTAAGGCTGCATGCTGCATTAGTGCTGTTTTATTGGGATCCTTCTCCTTGTTTTTTATATTATTACTGTAGTGATACGTTTTATCAACAGTAATGGTAATAGTATCATCATATAGTATCATATTAATAACGTCTCAGGAACGAATGAGTCTTGTCCAAGTAGAATATAATTAATGTGAAGTGCTTTTGACGACACTACAATTTAATATATAGATTTGACATAATATTGATAAAAATCTTAACAAACATATTTGTTGCAGGGAAGTTATAAACATGAATCTATGTCAATACGCTTTTTACTTCTTGATTTTTTTTCTGTAAGCATTGAATTATGTTACTTTTATTTTAAACTTAATAAATTTTATTTTAATTTAAAGTAAATTTGCAACAGGGCAGTGGCCTGTACCATATACCTTGTTATTTTAATGATTCCGCTAAAAGATAAAACTGCATCGCTTGTACTGCTGTATGTTCTGGTAAGATATAATACATTTAAATTACTTTTTCGATTTACAAACGATTATTCGCATTTCTTACTCATGACATTTATTTATTTTTTTATTTAGTCATTTTGTTTCGCCGTAAGCTATGTCATGACAGCTGCAACATACCATGTTGGAGTATCCATATTATCATATCTCTTAACTATATTCTACGTGGTATGTGTGATCTTTGTAGCCAACACTATTGCGGTAAGCCCTATGAAATAACTAGTTACCTGTAAATTATATATAATTATCCTTATTTCTACCACCTTTATAAGTGTGTTTTACCTACTATAACACACACAAGTAGATATATCATGATGTTTTACACATATTGTAAAATAAATCATTATAAATAATGACTGTTGTCGTGGACAAATGAACCAATGAAACAAAATTGTTAATATTAAACAAGAATGTTTATATAGAGCAATATAGAAATATTGCTTGTCCCCAAACTCATCGGCTTTGCACCTACTCAAAACTCTTCTTTCACCGCATGCCTTGTTTCTATTACATGCATAAATATTCCCATTTTGAAGTCTTCTTACAAAAGTAAAAGTAATGTACCTCTTCACAGACTTCAAAAATGATTTAACTATCACATTAAAGGAAGTTACAACTCAAAAATACAGAATCGGTAGCATTAACTAGGTTTTAATAACTTCAATACATTTTTTTTTTCGTACATAGTATAAAACGAAAATTGTAAATTCCTCATCTACCTATTGAACAGAAAAGTTTGGCTAGAAGAGGGAGGCTGGTATACATTACACCTCCCTCTTCCTTCCTTCAGTTCAGTTAATTATTTTTCCTTTTTTATCATCGGTTCTCTTTAGTAATTTTCTATTTACGAATTCAAACACCGTCTTCTATTCTATACCGCCTGCTGTGCCAATCAGTTCCTCAAAAACAAAATTGATTTTCTGATTTTATTGGTTTCACAATGAGGTACGGAAATAAACTGAAATTATATCACGATAGATTAGCCGTGTTCAGAATTCTGTTGGACTTTGCTAAAAGGATTAGTATAGAGTAAATACCTTAGATTGATTATTTTATGTATTACAAATTAGTATGCAAACTATTTCCACCTAAATCGGCAAATGGTCCGGGCGAAGCCTGGTCCCACTAACTACAAGGATGCTCTTATAAAATAATTGAAGTATCAAAAGTTTCAAACAACGTTTCTTCAAACCATAAAACTGTCCTCAATCCTTTTTTCACAGTGAACCTCCTACATTATAATTTAATACAAATTAAGTGATCCCACTTTTTAGGAAAACCATTAGAAAATTTAGAATATGTTAAAAAAAAACCTGCGTTGTGGTTACTTGTAGAATATCTAATGACCCATTCCTAAATTATTTCGCGGAACACCTGTAAGAGTCTTGCGGAATTCCCGTTGGAAACCATAGAGGCATTTGAAAATAATGGTTTACCTTTGGCCAAAATAAAATATCGCTGTTTTCTTGAAGTAGTAGCACATCTTACAAAAAAAGTTTTGCTTTTAAATTGAATTGTACGTATTCCAAAGATAGTAGCGTAGACTGCGATTGCTTAATTTACTGAGATCGTTCTACAAACATCCCTCATGCTGTTAGACTTGTTATAAATCAGCTTCAGTTCATGGCGCATTGGAACTTTTTTTAAAGATTAAGAATTACAAAAGAGATGTGAATTATGAAAATTAGATGTAAAATAAGTAATGTGAATTGAAAAAACATAATAATAATGATAAGAATTTAGCAGAAATACAATGAATTGTATCAGAGACAAAAAAAAAATCGGGGCAAATGTGGAGAAATAACATTAAATAATGCTGGCAAATTTCAAATAATGTTAGTATATAGCAGTAATAATACGAAATATATTATCTCCAATTATTATCAATATAAACAGTGTATTAATTGTTTTTATTCAAGCATAATAATACAAGCTGCCATAAACAAGAACAATAAGTATTTGAGTTCTAAGTATCCATTCATACTTCATTAAGAGAAAAAAAGAGAAGAAAAAAAAATAAAAACAATATACAACATATATAAATATATTGTTCATATAAACAATATAAAAATATATATATATATGTTCCGGTAACCTACGGCAACGGAAAGGTTGAATCAGAAAGGCTTTGGACCAGTAGCCCCCATGTGGCCAGCATCGAAACCTTCCCTCCTCCAACGCTCTTGGTGGCAAGAGAAGTAAGCCTGATGAGTGTGTGATAGCCATCTTGTCTTCAGCCAGAGAAGCAGTGCATCATTTCTTTTGTCTCTCATCAGCAATATCTATCATGAGTGAGTAGACCTCTCGGAGTTGTTCCCAGAAGCAGAGAGGAGAGAGGCTTAGAGATGCGGAGGGAGGAAAGAAGAAGTAAGTCCACATAGCAATAGTTAACATCCACATCATCATCAA
>NW_027111820.1:0-1219 GCF_000696795.3 Halyomorpha halys
CTTTATTTAAAGTTCAAAACCTATTCCAACAGTCAATTATTAAAAAGTCATATTTATTATTAATAAGCTTACTAAGCTTAAGTCTAGTTACCTCTTTATTTAAAATTTAAAAACATTAACATTTATTTTTTCTATAAGATTATCAACAGTATAAAACACCACACCATATAACAAACCATTTATAACCTACCACTCACACAGGTCTGCCTTGTTATAAAATTAATATATTTTTTTAAAATTTAAATTGCATTTTTGTTTCAATCTGGTATTTATTCCAATTTTGAAATAATATAATTAAATTGTTACATTTAAACAAGGAAGATTGTGTCATTCGCAAAATTCATATTAATTCTAGAAACTCTTCCAGTAGAAGATCATTAAGTTAATAAATAAATTTATATAGAAGGAAATGTACAACGGTTTTATCAATATGCCTGTAGAACTCCTGATAGTAAACTGTGAAAATTCTTAAGTTTGATGGAACAATAGCTCAAATAATAATTTCTCCGGTTTTTGAAAAATAGTAATAACTTTGTATTGTCCTGGCTTGAGACTCGATAAGAGGAAGGTTTACAACTTTATTTAAACTTTACACCAATACGAAGTATACGGATAAAATAGAACTACAATCTTATATAGTGTATGAAATTTCCTGTGAAGAAAACTGCGGGAAATCCTATTTTGGAACTTCAGAAAAATACCTTAATGATGGTGATGGTTGTATCAACACAAATAATTTGTACCTCTATAACAAACAAACCCAACAAACCTGACCAAGCAGCTCTCACTACAAATTTTAGACAAACAGGACATAAATTTAAATTTGATGCACCAAAAATCATACATCCAGAAAAAAAACTACTTCAAGCAAAATTAAAAAAAAAAAAAGTGATCACAATGTTTTCTATTAATAAGGACCAAGCCATTAATTTAAAATCAGATGTACAAAACTTAAATTCATGTTATAACCTAACCTAATAAATACATAAAGACACAATTAACAATATAAAATAGATAAAGACAATATATCAACAACAGGGGAAACCTAAACAAACCTTACTCTCATTTCAAAACCAATTCAGTCCTTCCATAAACCTGAAGATGGTAATATCATATTGTAGATATAATACACAGCAGTTGAGAATTGTAAGTGATGTTTGAATTAAACTATATTTTTATTGTAATATTTATTAGTCAGAGATTGCACTATATATATATA
>NW_027111821.1:0-1084 GCF_000696795.3 Halyomorpha halys
CATCCCATTTGTTTTTTCTATCCAATTTCCTATGCATGAGTATATAAACTAATAAGATATTACTGTTATAAGTTAAATTATTATGTTTTTATTAAATAAATCAAATAGTATCCTTTTTTAGTCTCAACACTCTTTATTATATTAATACTTCAACGTTTCGGCCAAATCGGTCATCCTCCCGGACAATCTAAACATTTAACAGCTTATCATAGATTCATTTGTAACAATCATAACAACATTATCACTAATAATATAACATACCGTCAAATATAAATTCTCACCTCAAATCAAATTTTTTTTAAAAATTATTTAATGTAATTTACAACTGTACACAATAATACAATAAGTAAATATGTTGTATGTTTCATATACACTTGAAAATCTTGGGAAGGAACCACACATCGGTGGTACTTCAAACATTAATTTAAATTAGAAGGTCCCGTGGCCATCTTCTTTTCAGACGCCTCGGAGGATTATCAGGGATTGTTAAGGATGAATTATTAAGAATTAATGGGTTAGGATGGATAAGGAGTTTGGAATGAAAAGACGCATATCTGTTTTGGGCCAATTTTGCAACGAATGGGATGTTAAAGTCTTTGTGAATGAGTTTATTTCTAACGTAATAAGGAGCATCAAGGATTTTACGTAGGATGCGGGAGGAATTTGATGATTTGGTGGAGCCCCAGAGCTCAATTCCATAAGTCCAAATTAGTCTGACTATCGTAGTGTATACTAATTTTTTGTAGTTAATTAGAAGTTTAGAGCGTTTGTCAAGTAAGTGTTGTAGCAATCGGAATCTACGAGCAGTTTCTTGTCGTTTTAGTCTTGTGTGTGGATTCCAAGTAAGTCTCTTTCAAGGTGGATTTGAATAATTAATTTTTCATTCGGAGCTCTATATCTTTACAACTACCAACAAAAATAGAAAATCTAAGAGAGCATCATTTAAAGTAGAGCTAATTTGCTAAAATTTAAGCTCTAAAAAAGCTATGTACGTCCAATAGTTCTCGAGATATAGCTTTTTCAAAAGCAACATGTAATAAAAATGTTGTACGGAACATACTGAAAGATTAGTGAATATATTTTG
>NW_027111821.1:5694-6138 GCF_000696795.3 Halyomorpha halys
TTTTTTTTATCATTCATTTTTTACCCCCATTATTATTATCATTATTTTCCGGACTTGAAACCCATTGGAGTCCTTTACTGCCCCTTACCATGGCCAAGTGTTGTGGGACCGCCACTCAAACAAAAAAGTCAACGCCTGAGGCCGGATTCGAACTGGCACCGCCAGTAGATCTCAGATCTGCAAGATTGAGCCTAAACATCTGAGCTGCGGGCGGTCCAAAACAAATTATAAAAATAATAAATTCATTTGTACCGCTACAATCTATGAAGAGTCTGGAGTGGAGTACTTTTAAGGAAATACTGTTACTAGAACAACGGTTTTGCAAGGAAAGACAACGGTTGGGATATACTCCATACTCCCTCGGGAGAACCCATTGTATATCGGGCTCATTTAAAGCCTCAAAAATATAATATACTCATCGCTCCAGGAAGATAAACTTTCAAC
>NW_027111821.1:8753-9120 GCF_000696795.3 Halyomorpha halys
CACATCTAATAATTTAAAAACTTTTTTACAGGCTATTCTGCCCAGGTCATTTATTTCATTGATAAAAGTGTTGATTTAATCTGTGATTAAAAGTTTTTGAAGTTAACTCTGATCGGTCGTATGTCACCTCTCATATGACAGCAGTACTTTGTCGCATGTTACGTGGGAGGTGACAAAGCGAAACATTTCGAAACTCCTTGATTTTAAGTTCTTGGGGAAATTTGTCTTTGCAGGCTGTAGCTGATACAGTTTTAAGTTTTAGGGCACTAGAGAGAGAAATACTTTATTTATTTATCTATGCTGCCTAAATACATTAGGTTGCTATCTCACACACCATACTTATCAATCCGTAATCGGACATATTTAC
>NW_027111822.1:0-900 GCF_000696795.3 Halyomorpha halys
TTATTTTTATACGAGATCGGCCTGGTGGGCCTTACATGGTTGATATAACTTATATTATATATATTTTTTAACAGTCGATTATGAGGGGTGTAGTCACACAAATGACACCCCTAACTATATAAAATGTTCTTATTAAAAGAAAAAAAAATAATAAAATAAATAGATAAGAATAATGATTCTTAATAAAAGAGGAAAGTAAAATTAATAACAAAAAAATAATGATATTGGTACATTTAAATAAAACAAACAATTGTCTCCTAATAGTAAAAAGAAACCAGTTAATTTGAAAAAAGGGAAGAGAGAAGAAAAGAGAGAAAAAATAATTAAATAAAATAATAGTAATAATGAATAATAATAATAATAAGTAAATTGAGGTAGTGTGACTATGAATTAATTTTATATTTAATAAAAACTTATAAAAGAATGTCCTGCAGCAGTCTGGGCTTCAGTCTTCGGGATGAGGTTGGGTTTCCCAGGTTGTAGGTCACTGCAGCTTTAACTGTCGGCAACTGGGAACTTCATGAACTGTTTTTTGATATAATCCTCTATTGACTCCATTTGCAATTAATTTTATTATTCTTGTTTAATGTTAGAAAAATTCTGGAAAATACATCATCCAGATCTCACTTATCACTCTACTTTTAGGAGAAACTCATTTATTAGTAACAAAGTATTTATTTTAGCTAAGTTTAAAATTATTACATATTTTTTAAAATCTATATATTAGTTTTCTAATTTTTTTTTATTTATTTGTTTTTTTGTAAACTGATCTATTACTGTGACTATTATGTCTTTTGTTTGACATTGCTATTTAATGATAAATTCGTTTAATTTGCTTAACGGATCAAACGTGACTAGTGCATCATGCTTCTAACTTCTTCTTCTTCATCCTTGTTCTCA
>NW_027111822.1:4735-5607 GCF_000696795.3 Halyomorpha halys
AAATAATATGGGAATGTAGGATGTGCCGTGCTGCTTCCAAATTACAAAACTCTCTATATTTTTTTATGTGAATAAAAAATACATTCATTAAAAAAGATAACAAAAAAAACAATCGAAATAACCCTATCTTATACTTCTATTTATTCTACCAGACCGGATGCTATTTTATATCTTCTTAAAATATTTTAGTAGTTTGATAGTAAAGTTAATAAAAAATAATAAAACTTGGTGAAGCAGTCAGGTGCCTTCCAGATGTAAACTCAATTCAAGACTTAATACATTAATAATACTTTCATTAATTCAATTAATATACTTTTTTTTCCTTCAATAATTCATGTTCTTTTATTTTTTTAATCATTTGTCGTCACATTTTTATACATATTCTCACTTTCCGGTAATTTTGTGATCTTTTTAACGTATTTTTTAATTCTTGCCGCACGCACCGCTGAGCTCACTTTGATTTTCGATCTCATATAAGTAGGTGAGTTCTATGTTTTATTATCTTTCTTTGATCCTCTTCATCTTTATTCTTTCCTTAACCACGCTATTAGTCATGTTCACTACATATTATTAATGCCATATTTTCTAATCACTTCTTTTATCTAACTTAAATTTATATTTTTATTTACATAACAATTATAAGGCCTAAACCTTCGAATTCCTCTCGTATCCAATCCTTACAATCCAAAATCCTCCCTAAATTCCTAAATGCTCCCTACTTTGTCACAAATAAAATCATCCACAAAGACCTTAATATTCCATATGTAACCGATCTAGCCCGAACCAGATATCAATCCTTCCATTACAAAGTCCCTAATCACTGAAACCAATTAGTTTCTAATCTTGCTTCCTCTTTTATTCCGGACAATCCT
>NW_027111823.1:0-1178 GCF_000696795.3 Halyomorpha halys
GGTGTTGTTTAAGGGATTATAAAGAATTAAAAAAATTGTTGTCTATGATCGCAGTTATTGAATAAGATAATAATAATAATCTTTATTTATTCTGGAACTGATCCCTTTAGAATAATGTACAGGCGTCAAAATTAGGCTTCAGAGCCTTAGAGTGAAATACAAAATAAAAAGGAAATTATAAAACGTCATAAAATATAATAAAATAATGAATTTAAAAAGATAAAAATGAACAATTATAATTAACAGAATATATAAAATAAGAATAGAATAAATAAAATAATATGTCATATCATAAAACATAAGATGACAAACACTTCTGATAATAAGTAATATGAAAAAAAAATCAAATATAATTAAACCAAAACTAATAAATAGAAAGGTACATTTTCTGCTAACGTACATATGTACAAGAATAAACAAAAATCTGAGACATTAAGTACAGAAATATATAAACCTTGTTTGAAACTTTCAATTGTTATTCTTCCGGAATTGGGTGGACAGAAGGTGGTCGAATATTCGGGATTTGAAGGTTGGAAGGGTATTATAACTACGATTGAAAGAGGGAATTGAATTCCATATGGATGAGGAACGGATGAGGAAAGATCTACCAAAGGCTACGGTTCGATAAGCACTTACATATAAGTCTGAAGGCCGTGAGCGGGTATTGCGGGAATGCACTGAGGATTTAAATTGAAGAATATCAGGGATGTACGATGGACGACAGGATTAGATAATTTGGTAGAGGAAGGAAGCAATAAAATATTTACGACGGAAGGAGGGGTAAAGCCACTTCAATTCTTCATAAAATCGGGTGACAGATGCTTCCCTGGGAACTTCAAAGATGAATCGTACAAATCAATTAATTAACCGTTTTAATTTTGTTTCGAGATCCCCAGTGACACCCCCTCAAACCACACAGCTATAATCAAAGTGGGGAAATATTAAGGAAGTAACCAGGAGCCTGCAAGTATCAAAAGGAAGTAGGTGGCGAAGATAATTTAATTAAACGTTTAGGGTGAAGAAGGTACGACGGGAAATATCGGTGACATGGTTTTTCCAGGAGAGAGTCTTCCATGGCAGTTTAGAGGTCATGGTTTATTTTAAGGAGAGCGGATTGTGTTGAATAGCAGGGTCGAAAGCCGGATTGGAAAGGGTTGATAAGGGAACGTTCTTCTAGG
>NW_027111824.1:0-2714 GCF_000696795.3 Halyomorpha halys
AGATTGCTGCGGGTCTACCTGGGAGGACTAGCGCTTCTCTAGCAGCTTTGTCGGCCATCTCATTTCCCGTAATCATAACATGCCCGGGAGCCCAGATGAAGTAGACTGATTTATCTATTTGGTTGATTTTATGAATGTAAGGGTAGGTTATAATGGTGCTCAGTGGTGTCAACCATGGGCGTAGGCAGTATTTTTCCAAGGGGGGAGCAGACCTTAGCCCATTAAACATATATATATATAAAAGTTATGAGGAGTCGAATGTAAAGTGGGACACGAAATGAAATGCATAACACCAACTAAGATACTGATTTATTCTGTTTCCTATTCCTCTATATGTACATTCTGGCTTGTTGGCATGAGGAGTTTAAGTATTAAGATTCATAATACCTATATTCTGATTATAACTCCCCCCTGCCAGCTTACGAACAATTCCTCGTAAACTCAAAAAAAAAAACATAACAGAAATAAAATAGAATGATACATTTATTTATTTATGTATAACAAACAATAATTAAAAACTAAATAGACACACTTTTCCTCTTAACAACACGATATACAAACAGAAAGAAAGAGAGAAAAAAATTAAAATAAACCTCTTCTATTTACACAATGTTCATATTTAAATAATTATCCTATTTACACAGTTCTTCAACTCACTTTTTTCTACTTACACACTTTTTATACACAGAACAAAAGAAAAAAAAAATCTGTCAATTTGGTTTAGTGAGGAGGCACTCCAGGTGTCTATGGAGCTGCCATTGCTGGGAATCTTAATTGTTTAACATGAACTGTACACCTCTTTTTCAGTTCCTGCATACTTTCAATTGTCATCACGTTATGTTTCCGTATTGTAATCACCTGGAGTGGTCCCTCATTTCCTTACTTTCCTTGGACCCCAAACGGTGGTACACAACAGTCCCAATATTAATGTCACCCATCATGTCGCAGAGGTTCAAAGTTTATCGTTCCACTCGTTGATGTTTCTTCCTCTCTAACCGCCCTCTCACTTTTTCTCATAACTTCCGCATGACCTACCTGTGATTCACAATATCTCCATCCGCCTCAGCCGTGCCCATAAAGTTCCTACGCTGCCCTTGCAAGCCAAAGAAAACTTTCAAAAGGCGTTATATGCAGCCACTGCCTTTACCATTGCCTCGTCCTGCTCCAGTCTGCATGATAAACCCTTAAGTGATCACTGAGGGTGTTATGAAGTCTTTCTATCCCCCCTTTTACTTTTAGGATGGCCCAGAGTGTTAATAAATATGCCAATCCACTTCCTAAGTCTTCTTCTCTTCCCTAATTGTGGTATTATCGAATTCTTATCTCCCATCGGAAGAGATTCGCTTTAAAAAATCGATCTAAACGTCACTGAGTGATCCCAGAGCAGTGGGTGTCTCCTCTTGTACTGTCTTAGGTGGCGGTCGTACTTTGTACTAAGGCATACAACCTCCTATAACTTCCTGGACCTTCTTCATCCCCCACCAAAAGTAGTGATGCTAGAGAGCCTGTAACATCTCACTCATACCACGATAATTGGTCTTTCCTTGGTGGTGTGCCAGAGTAACTTCCTTTTTCCGTTCTTCATCTCGTACAGTCTCCTCCATCATCCTGCAGCGGACAAAGTTGTATCAATCCCTATTTGTTCAAGTCTCCACAGCCGTTTAATTTTTTCTGATATGACCTCGTTCCCTACATACAGATATCGTACATAGAGTTCTTCTTGCCTTCAATGCATCCATCAGTGTCCGACATATCTGGTCCTCTCTCGCCCCTGGTTGCGACCATATAAATAGAGTGTATAAATAGAGATTTGCCCGTACTTAGTGTAATCTACCTTTTTATACTTTTTACACTCTATTTATATGGTCGCAACCAGGGGCGAGAGAGGACCAGATATGATGGGTGACATTAATATTGGGACTGATGTGTACCACCGTTTGGGGTCCAAGGAAAGTAACACTAACTTCCGTTTCCGTAACTTGGCACATAGATTTGTCTATACCCCTAAGTAAATCTTCCATTAATCTGAGGTGATAGGAGCATTCTTTAGTCCAAACGGCATTCATGTAAACTCATAGTGGCTGCATTCTAAAGTGAATGCTGTTTTCGATTGGTCTTTCAGATGCATCTTTATTTAGTGGTACTTGGCCTTAAGGACGAGGGTACTAAATATTGTAGTTCCCCTAACCTATCCAGTATATCTTCCTCCCAGGGAATAGGATACCGCTCATCTGCCCTATTTTTGGTAATTGATCACAACACAGTACTTTTTCGTTTGCTCCTCTGCCACAGCCTTCTTTTCATCGCCCACTAGGGACTATTGTAGGATGACCAGTTATTGACAATGATACCTTGTCTCTTTAAATTCTCAATTTCCTCCCTTATATGCTCACACAATTCCTGCAGATATCGACGCTCTTTTACATAACTTACCTTTTCCTGCTTCAGTTATATTTCATGCACCATCTCCCCTGTTGCCCTTAACACCTGTTTTGACTGGACCTTTCTCAAATTTTAAGTTATGAAGGAATTAGATCCAAGTTTAGGTTTTATATCAGAAGGGGGTTTCGTTTGACAAAGTAATATTGAGAAAAATGAATATATTAAAATAGAATGAAATAACTGGTGAAAGGGAGAGGCCGAAAATAATACAATGAGGTTAATTTGTTAAGTAAATTTATTTATAATCTTAAAATTCTTTCTTGAGACTGGCA
>NW_027111825.1:0-955 GCF_000696795.3 Halyomorpha halys
TAAATATGTTTTAGTTGATCTAGTTTTGCTTGGCCTCAAGCAATACGATTTAAATTTTTTCTGATTTACAATTTTTGATAAATTTATCGAGGAAGCTTTTTAAAAAAGTCCAGTCTGTTGAATTTCCCAGGCGACAATTGTCGTGAGGTACGAAGATATATATAAATGAAATATAAAATCGATAAGATGTGTATAGGCTAAGTACTTTTTTGTTTCCATTTAGAAAGGACCGCTCATTATGTTGGAGCCTCAATTGTTTTCGGCCTCGTTTGCTCTTCGCTCTTGATTGGATCCTGTCAGTTCTCTTTTTTTTTTTTTCCCCGATGGCTTCTGGATTGAAGGTGTCTAGATTTCATTCCCGAAATTGGATCTTTCTCAGCTTCAAAGGGAGCCCTCTCATGGGGACAGGTATTTCTTTTCAATTTTGAAATCAATTTATATGCGGCTTTGGCAAAATTAACTGCAGGGAAAAGAATTCATTTCCTTCTGACAAATATCATAAAAATTCGACTATCAAATAAATACTTATTTTTGGATAATTTAGGTTTCTATAATTATAATTATGATTTGATTTCGCTTAAATATTCTAGACGTTTTTGCTTTTAGATTAATTACAATAGCTTTAAGAGAAAAAAACTAAATAAACCGACACCGAATAAAACTAAATAAAATACAGTTTATGAATAAAATATTTAATGTATTGCAAGAAATATCGATTATTAACTGTTGCTTTCGAGTCCAAATTTGGACTAGAAATCAGACGATAATATTTTGCAGAATACAAAAAACTTACAATGTTGTTAATAAATAATTTTAATAATAAAATTAATGCTCCTTACTTTGTCACAAATCAAGTCATCCATGGACCTCAATGTCGTCCAATATGTTGCCGATTTGGCCAGAGTCAGATACGAATCCTTCCATGATAAAATTCCTAACCACTCAAACCAACTAG
>NW_027111825.1:4920-5210 GCF_000696795.3 Halyomorpha halys
AACAACCAACGGGCGTTGACCAGGCTGTTAAACGCCCTTTCAAAACTAACAAACAAACGCTGTAGTGATTTAATTGAAATAACCAAAAAAATAAATAAATAAATAAAACCTCTATATGCCTATAAACAAAAATATAAATTAAATGAACAGAACCAAACTATGTAAATGAAGTACGAATAAAACAAAATAAGTAAAATTTTGAATTAATACAACAATATAATAATAAAATAAAAGCGTTAATCACATTCACACTATCATGTAAAATATTTAAACTATCTACCTGAGGAATC
>NW_027111826.1:0-3958 GCF_000696795.3 Halyomorpha halys
TATAGACGGACAGGCTCCGCAAATAGATCAGTCTTTGAGAGCACTTCAAGCGTTTCATTTCGCACTCCTCTCTCTCTCTCTCTCTCTCTCTTATTATTTTTAGTTTCTTACTTCAGTAAAAGATAACTTATATATATATATATAAACATAAATAACAGATTGATATACAAATTAATAAATTTATGTCAAATAAATAAATATTAAACTTTTTTTTTTAAAGTTACTTGGACAGATAATCCGAATAATATGTAATCGTCAATATAGGAAAATAGAATATATAATCGTATCTTCATTATTATTCTATCTCAATAAGATTCAGTTCATGCTACAGCTTCCTGGATATTGATATTGACATTTCGTTTACTGTTAAGGGAAAAAGTTTATTTCGTCAAGATTTATAGTTGTACATGACCCAGCTAAACATCAACTCCTGGCTTTTAATTCTTTGAGTCGGTTCCAATGAGATTTTTATGAATGATTTATTACCTTGTTAGTTCCCACATCATTAATTTCCCTTTGATTAATAATGGTTCGTTTTCAGACACATCTCAGCCTATAGGAAATATTTTAGTAAGGCGTAACATCGCTGATCAGTTTATAGAAGGCGGTTAATCAGTCATTTTTAAAAACTATATTGTTATAAAATTCATTCTTTTCTACAATACTCAATATTGGTTAGTTGTCATAAACAACAGTTATCATAAAATTTAACTTATATATATTTACTTTCTCTCATTACACTATTCTTGTTATTATTATTTTTTCTGCTTATTGATTTTTTTTGTACTCTATGCCTTTTTCTAATACTTCTCAAAGCGAATTATTGGACCATTCATTTTGAAGATTATCAACTCTAATGATAAAATAAACATTAATACATTTCACCATTTTATTTTAAAATTGCGGCTGATTAGTTGTTTCGCTAGCCTATAAAAATAGAGAAATAATTTAAACTGGTTTGCAATAAATAAATCAATGCCTAATTTTTCTAAATTATAGTTGTTAAGAATTTTCATTACGTTAGGTTAATTTTTGTTATAATTCTGTATAAAGTCACATTGACTGAAAACCTTCGTAATGTTTATCGTGTTATAATGAAAGTTGATTTTTATTAATTCATAAAACAATAATAAAATATAGTTCCGTATATGAATACATTTAATTTTTTTAAAAAAATCCTCCTTAAAATCAAGCTCGTTACATTCAAAAAGTAATGATAATATTGATTCAAGTAATTTATGTCACGTTACTTGTGGTATACTTACTAGACATGTATCATTATTATAAAGTCTATGAAAGAGGACGCTGTAAAACACGGATTTGCCGTTTTAAGGAGAGTGACTCTGACATACTCACTTATTTTATTTTTTAATAAAAAGAAAAGTATCGATATAAATATATACTGAACAAATAGAAATAGAGAAAAAGCTTAAGCTTAAACTTAAGCTATGTAACAGACTAAGAAGAGGTTATAAAAAAAAAGTAAAATAACCTGGAATTTATTTAGGATGCGTTATAACACATATAATACTTATTCACGTTAAATATAAATAATTAGTTGTAATCCTACAACTTAAGTTTCAAAAGGTTTTATTTGTTAAAACTTTATTATATTTCTTTTCAGGGTTTTATTGCATACCCTTTATCCACTTCTTTATTCGTTATATCGTATAAACAACGCTGCTCATTATCAATTGCTAAAAATAAAAATATTTGCAATCAACAGTTTTACAATTAACATACAGTTACATTCAACAAGGTCTACATTGCATTTTAATATATATATTTTTTTTTTATTAAAATGTCATGCAAACTTGTTTGTTAAATGAAAAACTGTTGATTGTAAATATTTTTATTTTTAGAACTTGATAGTAGGTAGAAGAACCCAAAGCAATTAAAAAGTGGGATATAAAATAAAGTTCTGATAAGAAATATAATAAGTATTTGATGACATAATGCTCTATAGAGAGATAAAATTAATTTTTAATAAATAAATAAATAAAATTTTAATTTAAATTATTATTATTAAATGAACCAAATTGTGATAGTTAAGATCATGTATTTCACCAATCATATATTGCCCACTTACTTGTTACCCTTCTCGTAAAACTAGGTTTAAGTTTTTCCAGCACATCTATTTAAAAAAATGGAGCTATATTTATTGAAAGCTCTACACAAAAATTTATATCCTTAAAATTTATAACTACTATTATTATAATTTAAAAATTAATTTCCACTTACAATCAGATAAAGCTGTGATTGAGGACTTGTGGAAGAAAGACAGATATTGCAGTATGCGGAGGTCAGGAAGGAGCGACCGAGGAAACTTACAAGGAGAGCTGTTAGGTGCCAAAGGTCCCCTATATTGCACATATAAATTATCTCCTTTTAGTTTCGGAACGGGAAAATTCTCTGGGTGTGAAAAACGTTCACAGTTTCCATCTCCGCTCCACTACCCCCCCCTCCCCGCCCAGTACTGAGGCGTTTATTTTCTAATTCTTTGGGAAAGATGTTAAATTGAGGATTTTTTATATAAGTATATAAAATATGTATTAATGATTAATGCAAGGGACTGGAAACTATGAACTGAGGAATATTATTAATTATTATTTAAATTAACACTAACTAAATGATTAGAATACATTTATTATATAACTCAAAATAACAATATTGTTCAATGTTGACTATTTTTGAAATTATTTTAAGCGGGTAAACTATATTTTTAAATATACTGACAATTTTTAGATGTAAAATTTTGATTTATTAAAAAAAACCTTTTCTTAAAAAAAAGTGGATAAATTATCTTTTAATGGGAAACTAATTAGGTTTTTCTTTTTGTATTTGTAAACCTGGGAAGTATTATTATTTAATTTTATGGTAGTATAATTTACAATTTTAGGTAATTTTATTTATTTTTTTTAAACATAAGGAATATTTTGTTTGGGTTTCTTTTTCTTTTAATTCTTAGGACTTGTTGGTTTTTCATATGTATTTTAAATTAGTAACATTTTTTCTTGAATAAAATGTAATAAATTCTTCTAAGAGTCTGCTATTTATCAGTTAAGAACAAAGTTTTTGTATCCAGCTTAAAATTTGAAATTTATAAACATTTTACTAATAGCAATGTTACTGGTAACATTATGGTGTAAACCCGCATTAAATGAACTTAGACAATATTATATGAGGCATTGAGTGACAGCCAGGTAATTGATCTTCTGTTAAATGTTTAAATTATTATGAAATCACTTTGGTATAGTTCAATAGTTATTTGTTTTTTTTGTCTTACGATTCTAGGTGTACGTACCTTACATATTTCCTTTATTCTGGTATATAATGGGGCTATTCTAATTTCTCCCCTCTTGGCATTTTACCTTCCGCCTAAAAAGGTAATTTATAAGGGTAACTTAATTAAGTCTATTTTTCAACGTCAAGGAAAACATAATTTTTTTCGTTAACGAAATGCTTTAATTAACCTGATCATCTCTTACAGAAGAACATTTTTTTTACCGTACCTAATTTTAAATTATGATATTAAATTTTATATAAATGTTAAATTGTGTTTGTACTGTGTGGAATTCGAAAAAAATAAACTGATTGAGGTAAATTCCTATTTAAGGTTTGTTTTTTTTAGAAGTAAAAAACTAATACCAATTTTTCAGCTCCCTGAAATAATATTTTAAGCCACTTAGGTCAGACGATGGTAGACCAAATTGTTTCAATATTGTACTCAAATTATAGTAGTGGATAAATTATACACCAATCGATCTGTTTTCTTGAAAAGAAAAAGAAAAATATTTTTCAAAATGTACTGAAAAATAAAAGAAATCATAATCTGTGCAATATATTGAAAAAAAAGATTAGTAATATAAAGTGGACCAAATTTATTTATTAATTTTTTATTGTTGTATATATATATATATATATAAGTTAAGTATTGGCAAAAGCAAAATGTCAAAAA
>NW_027111826.1:8408-18473 GCF_000696795.3 Halyomorpha halys
ATATATATATATTTGGGATTTCAGATTAAATAAACGAATTTTCATAGAAATATAAATATATTTTACCCGGGCAACTTTGCTATGTCAGTCGACCCAAATTGTTTTAATATTGTAGGCATAATTTGGCTAACTGCCAAATAATATATTTTTCTAAGCCAGGTTATTACATTTTTTTATTTCAATGAAAATTGTTTTTATGGGCCCTTTTAAAAACAAAAAAGAATTGTCCACTTTACTATGGAAACAAATAGTTAGTTATACAATAACCTTGAAATCATGCAATTTTTAATCAATCTTTGTGAGGCTGTGATACTAAAATTAAGATTGTCAGAAATATGTCTGCTCACATAAATGCGAATACTGGTTGGGGGGTTGTTTGCCCACTATTACTCTCCTCTTTTATGCTCCGAGTACAAATGTTTGTCCGTGACGAGCGACACCTACCGAACAAATATTGTCTCTGATATTGTCGCGTAAATACATTATCTGTCACAAATTGAAGATATCCAATACCTTTTTTCCCTTCCACAATGTGTGCCTTTACTTTTTGTAAAGCTGGCGATTGTCCACGTTGAGTCCCAATCCTAGTTACAACTGAGTAGCCTTAGAAAAAAAAATATTGTTCGTCTCAAGTCTAGTAGAGTGCACATTTTAGAGAAGGATGGAGAACTCAGAAGATCCCCTTTATTTTTTTAAAATAAAATTTTTTGAATGACATTGATTATAGCTAAAAAATAATGCTATGATTTGTTTAAGGAATTAATTTGTTAAATTGAAATACATTCTTGATTATTTTGACTAAACAATAACATGATATATGTACTTACGTTTTCCTAACCAGCTCTTCTCCTTATAGCTCATGGTTCATCTGTATTTATTTTGAAAAAGAGAGAGAGATAAACTTTAATTATAGAAAAATAATATATATTCTGCTAAACTTAGGCAAAGGTACAGAATAGATATTGGTTATCATTTATACCATTCGCGTGAAAAGGAACCAATAATAAAAAAATAAATAAATAAAGTTTATTAAAAATAATCACCTAAAATACAGCACAATTATGTACAAAATTTATTCTCGGAGGAGCTACGAACCTAATTCGCCTCTTAACTTGTGGTAGGAATAGCAGACCTCCAGGAGATACCAATACCGTGCCACTAGCAACAAATCCAGTAAAGCCTGGGCGAGAGCGCCAAAATCTCAAACTCTCAGGACTTTATTCGGGAATCTGGCCATCGTAAATCAGTTAAGTAAATTTGAAATGGTTCTTAGGGCCACTACTGTTTCGCCCTGAGGAAATCCAGGGATTTTCCTAAAGGATTAGGATGTTACGGGAAGGTAGTGTAAGTTTACAGCCACACCAGCTGGCGTGAGCAACGAGGTTGTAAAAATGTATTTCGAACTGCCATCAATTATTTAATAATTATTATTATCAATTATATCATTAACCTTTATATTTCTCCTTTATATCCATTTTTTTTCATTATTATTATATTTTATTTTAAATTCCTTCCAAAGCCTACTACTCTCCGTCGTAAACCTCTGCCCTCCTGTCTAACAGTATTGTTTCTAAATACTCCACTAACGCCTGTTGAACAGATTCGATACTTAGGACTCCATCTTGAGAAGAGACTTACTTGGAATCCACACACAAGACTGAAACTGCTCGTAGATTCCGATTGCTACAACACTTACTTGACAAACGCTCTAAACTTCCCATTCACTACAAAAAATTAGTATACACTACGATAATCAGACCAATTTGGACATATGGAATTGAGCTCTGGGGCTCCACCAAACCATCAAATTCTTTCCGCATCCAATCGTTACAATCCAAAATCCTACGTAAAATCCTTGATGCTCCTTATTACGTCACAAATAAACTCATTCACAAAGACCTTAACATCCCATTCGTTGCAGATTTGACCCAAAACAGATATGCGTCTTTTCATTCCAAACTCCTTAACCATCCTAACCCATTAGTTCTTAATCTTTCATCCTTAACAATCCCTGATAATCCTCCGAGGCGTCTGAAGAGAAGATGGCCACGAGACCTTATAATTTAAATTAATGTTTGAAGTACCTCCAATGGGTGGTTCCTTCCCAAGATTTTCAAGTGTATATGAAACATACTACATATTTACCTATTGTATTATTTTGTACAGTTGTAAATTACATTAAATAAATAATTTAAAAAAAAAATTCCTTTCAATGGCGGCAAATCCATTAGAAATCTATGGCCAGCTGATTGATTAGCTGTTAGGTTGTATAAGTTTTTCTCTATTGTTTCTTGATTAATGTATTATATTGCTCACGATCTGTACTGTTTTTGGAATTCTTTCTTGCCTCACAATTTGGTAATACAAGTGAGAATAAGGAAAGGCTACTTATGCTTCAATTCACTCTATACATTAGGTAAAAGGATGATTGTTAAGATCCTTATGAAAGACTTGGGGAATTTCGATGGTATAAGGTCTAAAATATATGGTAAGGTTCATGATGTAGGGTATTGTTACTATATATGGGGAATAATTTTGAACCCTGGAATTCCTCATCGATTTGAGGGTAGTCTTATGAATTAGTAGTTTGTTAACGATTGGAAGATGATATCGTTGGGGTAATGCCAAGTGATGCGTCTGTAAATATTTCTATCATGGACTTTGTTCCAATTTTAACGTGATTTTCTATTCCCTTTACAATGCTAATCAGACCTGACTGAATATATAATTAAATACACTAAATATAAGTTCCTCAAAGATATCCAAAAGCCTGAAAGAAAATATCCTCCGTCTCCCCCCCCCCTTCATTCACAGATAATGATTTAGTTATCTATTTTTAAATGGAATATATTTAATTCTAATCACCGTTCAATTTTTTATTCAATTACATATAATGTATAAAATATTAATATTTGTTCAGTGTCAAATTCAGGAACATAAATCAGTCACAAGAAATATATTGTAAGTACTAACAAAGGTTTTTATTCTCAAACCTTCTGGAAGTTGAAAATTAAGTTTCAGTAATTTACCTCCTGGAGTTGGTGATACATAGCTCGGGGGGTCCGTCCTAGTCATGGCAAAAACATGGGAGTGCTGTTGAGGGGGGAATTAAATTTACTAAATTTACCGTTGGGGGGGGGAGTTGGGAAGGGGGGGGGGCGCAAATGAATCCGTGGGCTATATGTAGCGGAAGCTGCCGACCCGAGAAGAAAGCGCCTTAAAGGACTTCCGATGGCGCAATTATCCTCTTAAGTTAGTATCAAAGCCGCCGGCCGAGGTGCAATTCATTGCTTCCGTGAATCATCTGCCTCTCAAAAATAAATTTAATATTTCTTATTCAATTCAAAAAAATATTTTTTAAAAATCATTGGAATATACCACTATATCTGTCTTTGACTGTATTATTTATACGAGTTATATATGTATATCAACAAGATATCAAGATTTTTCTTCATACAGTATTAAGGTGTATTATGAAAACGAAAAAAAAAGTGATTTTCTGTAAGTCTAAAAGACTTTTTTAGGTCATTGTTAATTTAATTATGAAGATAGAATATTGATCTTATGTTATCAAATACATCATAAATTTAAACTCTTTACAGGAAAACCCTGAAAATAATTATTTGATTATTTCATAATAAACATAATCGAAAGTTCCAAAGCAGGTAGTACTCACCTATCCCGAATAAACAAGAAAAGAGCATAAATGATTTTCAAATTGATATAATTATTGAAAGAAGATAGTTGACCGTATGAAGTAGATTGGAGGAAGATAGTCAGCGTGGCGGTCAATAAAGGTATCAAAATAGTAACAAAAACTATTTATTGTTAACCAAGGTTTCGCCTCACTTTGCAGGGCTGATAAGAGTGACATTCTGATCCAATCAGTTGGCATCCCTTGATTGCCCCAGGAAACAGTAAGGCCTTAAGAACCATTGCAAATATATTTACTTGAGTTATGACAATGATCAGATTTCCAAATTAAGTCCTAAGAACGCCTACTTGATAAATGCTCTAAAATTCCTATTCACTACAAAAAATTATTATATACTTATATCGTCACTTATAAACTTTATTTATTTAAAAGAAGCCTTTACAGACCGGCACCCGGACTACCATCCCCCTATCAATTTTTTTATAATTAGGTTGAACAGTTCTTGGTTCCCCCAAGAGCATGAAACATTTTCTCTCTTACATAATTTTTTTAATTGGTCAAATTTTTTTCAATTTATGAATTTGTCATAAAAATGTGTCTATTAAATTGTTTTTTGTCAAGATGCAAAGGTTGAAGTGATTAGGTCACATACTAAGACTGGAAGAGGGAAGCATGGCCAGAAGAGTTTACGATAACTGTCTTGATAGAGTTTACTCTAGGCTTTAGCCTAGAGGAAGGCCAAAGGGAAGATAGAGAGATAACGTCTCGGGGCATCTCAGGAAACTGAGTACAGAACTGAAACAGGTGGAACTTGGAAATTGAGGAAGCCATGTATCGCTTTCAGTAACTGTTGCTTAAAGAAGAAGAAACAAATTTTACCTATTCGCATCAGAAAAAAAACTAAAAATTATAGCCAAAGAATATAAGCTCAAATACTACTTCAGGAATGATAATTGGAGGGTTTTTAAATAGGAATAAAACAATAGAAAAATGAAAATTATATGAAAGAACGGTCGATATAATAAATGGAGAGTACGCTTCCCTTTGCTCACAGCCTCACTAAACTCAATACGAAAAGTTTAAGAGAAAAGTCTAGAGCTTAGACCAAACCCTATCAATTTCAAAATATTTATAGAATTCGCTTCTAGTCCATAATGTAACTCTACATAGCAATAACTAACTAGAGAGAAAAATGCTTTATTTATTCATGCTGCCCAAATACATCGGGTTGCTACATTACACAGCATACTAATCCATCCGTTTTCGGACATATATAAATTAAATATTTTAACATGATTTAATAAAGTAGAAAGAAAACATTTTTTTTTTCTTTTTTTCTCACAGTTTTCCTTTACTACAATCAATTCTACACACTAAATACAAATATTTCAATTTATTACTTTTTTTGGAAGATTATTGATTGACCGTGTGTAAAGATGAAAGGAATATGGTCCGGGTGCGGTAAAAAAAAAACTCAAATATTAGAATTATACTATTTGAGTTTTTTTGACCGCACCCGGACCATATTCCTTTCATTATTACTTTTTTTCTTTCCCTTTCTTGTCCCTTTCACAATTTTTGTTTCATTTTATCAACAAATTCACTCTCCCGGATTTCCTCTCTCAGATCCTCCCTAGTGACCTAAAAAAATTCACCATTAGACAGCGATGGGAAATCAAACCAAAGAAATACTAGTCATAGCAGTAGATCAGTTTACATTAAAACAAACAAAGAAGTACATTTTGCCATAACAAAACTAATACATAGATTTAAAGGAAAATATAATAAAAAATTGGTTAAAAGAAATACTAGATTGGATGCATAAGTCAAACAAAAAAGATAAATATATAAAAAAAAAATAAAAATAAAATAATTTAATGAATAAATAAGTTAAAACACACAAATCAACAGGTCCACCTACTAAAATAAATAACTAGAAAAAGTAATGAATAATCTAGAGCTAATTTCCAGGCAGGTGATGATGTATAATCCTCAGGGAGTCCAAAATAATATTTTCCATCAAGATCACAATATCCCCGATGCTAACACCTAGGCCTTTTAAGAAGCTCCTTGTTCTATCTGGTATTGTTCCGCGAGATCCAAACCAGAGGCCTCTCACGGTGAACTCTCTCTCTGAAGGTCTCGTGGAATTTTTCCTCAAGGAAAGGGATGCATTTTTCATATATTTCCTTTTTTCCCCTTTCCACTTTACCTTCCTGTTCGAGGTCATTACTTTCAAATCTTACCGTCGGATCCAAGACCGGAGCCGTGCCTCCCATTGACAGCGGATCAGACCTAGTCCTCGATGCCTTCTGGGTGCGTACAGCATCGCCGACGAGGTGTAAGCGGGGAGCCCGATGATGGCCTTGATACTCCTGCGGATATTGGTAACAATGCCCTCCAATATCGCGGGACGTATCTTTGTAAGGGGAGCAGTCTGGAGAGAGTAAACAAAGCCCGGGAACAATTATTGGTTGACAACGTTGATCTTTTGTTCGGGCTTGAGCAGGCACGAGCTCACCAATTTATCGAGATTATTAGTTGTACTTGTCACCACCTTTTCTCCAAATATAAGCTCTCCCGAGAATGCACATCCAAGATATTTGATGGTGTCCTCGGCTTTTGCCGTTTGGATGACCTCCGTATTCTCAAGGGATAGCTTTGTTGACCGCAGCTCTCGTTTGTCTATTACGATACCCACACTTTTCTGCATTTATTGCCAGACCAATCTCCGCGAGCAGCCTCTGGGCACTATTTATTATTCTTTCCGCAGTCCCCCGTCGCGCACCGTTACAGCCTGATCGTCCGCGAACCCTGTGAGGATCACACTCTCTTGGTTACTTTTCAGGTCGTAACCAAATTATTAGCAAACTCCTGATCACAGAGCTTTGTGAGGTCGGATGACACACCTCTTGCCTCCAGCGAGCTTACTATGTGTCCATGACCAACGTTGTCAAAAGCACCAATCACGTCCAGAAAAACCACCGCGCAATCTTTTTTCTTATTTTTGGCATCTTTTGTGATCGCGTCGATGATTCTGGCGCTTACATGCGTTTCCGATAGACCTTTTATGAAGCCCCTTTGACTTTTGCTGAAGATGACCTGCTTTCTCAATTACGAATGCAGAACCTTCTCGATGATTCGGCACACAATCGAGCATATCGTAATTGGCCTCCAGGAGGAAATACTTTTTGGGTCTCCTTTTCCCTCGTAGACCAATATTGTGCACCATTGGCGTAGAGGCTTTGGTGCAAACCCCACCTTGAGCATGATCTCCGCAATATACTTAATGATGTGTGTTACATCGAAGTATTTAATTGTGCGGACCAACACACCATTCGGCCCCGGCGATGAGTCCAACGATGTCGACTTAATAGCTCTCTCCACCACCCGACTATCTATGGACATCAAATTTGGCATCGGGACGCATTTCTCATAATCCGCACGTTTGCGGAGATTCTCTTTTTCAAAGAGGCTTCTGAAATGTTTCTCAATGTCGGCTATCTTTATTGGGCATTACTTGGGGGCGTTGGCGTTCATAATGCTCTGTACCACTTTTCCTTCTATTATAATAATTGTATTGGGCTAATTCATAGTGGTACAGCTCTTACCGACGGTGCCTATCTGCCTTATTAGCTCTCTGCGGATTCGACACCTTCCCCGCAACCTTGTCGGTCATTTCGGTTTTTTTTCCCTCATTTTATAGAATTTGATTCCAGGGTGCTGTGGGCCCGGCAGTTTGGCGTTAATATTTTTAAGGAATTCAAGAAATCGTCCTCTGCCCTGTCGAAATCCGCAGAATTAAAATTTTTAACTTTCATAATATCTTGAAAGACAGCCGACCATTTGCCTATTTCTATTTTGATATAGTCCATCTCCCCCTCTCCGAACTCATTATCACTTACAATGTTTATTAAGCCCCTTAATTTTTTGTTGTTTGCCTCCCTGCGATATAGCGATTACCTCGCTATATGGGTTCCAAGACCTCTATCACCCTTAAAAGTTAGCCCACAGACTGGACAGACTTTATCAATTGTCTGTGGAGAAGGATCTTGTCTGTCCTGTTCTTTTTCCGTCTCCTCATTTGTCTGCGGTACTGTAGGCAATCTTGGGTATGTGAGTTACTAGGTAAGTGAAATTACATAAAGAAAAAAAAAATATAATTAAACAAATAAATAATAATATATATAGATACAACAGGTTAGAAAAACAAATAACCAAATTTAATAAAAGAAGAAATCCAAATGATTACTTCTATATATCTGACCACTGCTATGAATAATGAATATTAGTCTGTACTTGCTAGTAAACCGACCTTCTCACTACAAAATAGAACTAAGTCCTTAAAGAGGATCCAAAAGAAGAAAAAAAAAATCAACAACTTCACCAGAGCTATACATCAATTTCTTTCCCCCCAAACAATCATGGTACAATTGACTCTTCAATGCTTTCCAGCCATACATTCAATATTAATACTAATATGTAAAACAATCAATCACAATTTGATAAATAGCTACAAAAAGATCCCCTATCATGGATAATAATAAAAATTAAAAAAAACACCCAGGCTAGGGGCAAAAAGAATAATACAACAGGACTAAAACTATCTACACATTCAAAAAGAAAACAAAAATTATAACAATACACTGTGTTGGCTCTTCCGATAACAGACGACGTAGTCTTCGAAGATATGGTGACCTTGATCGTCAGTCAGCTGGGTCCGGTGAGTGGTGGGGGATGCCAGGTCGGTTCTTTCCGCTAGATAAGGCCCGCCTGGCCCGGGCTTGGTGTCGCTGCTATTCCTCTCGATAAACTTCAAATCTTAATCCGATTTACATGAAACTCGGCAGATCACTTCCTTTCCTCCCTATCCTCGCTTACGCCGATTTTCAATCGAATTAAACCAAAAAACCCGGCAACACACGAGGATAACGTCGACCCTATGTGTCGCTGTCAACGGCCAGAGCCGAACTCATTAAAATGAAAAAAGCTCTAACTTCCATGCTATAATTGCTTTAATAACAGCCAATTCTCCACTCAATTAAAATAAGGAGAGAATAAACATCTCACATGTACAGAAATCAACATGTATTAGTAGCCTCTTTAAAGGGAAAGGTATTTGTTGAGCAGTAGGGAAAAACCAGCCTACTGCTCAGGACTCTAAGATCACAATTTATTTAAGGCAGATATTTTCCCAAAAATTATAGTTACAAAGTTTTTAATTATAGTAAAATTTTATTTTAATATCAACCTGAGAACCTTTAAAGTAAATCATAACCTATCCTACTCATCTCTCTTTTCTCAGTCCGCCGGTGTTCCTCAAGGTAGTATCTTAGGTCCCATTCTTTATACGGTTTATACAGCTGACATCCCAACCCACCCTAACACAGTCCTAACAACATACGCTGATGACACATGTATACTTTCTTTAAACAATGACCAAACTAATGCATCACAAACACTACAGGCACACATAACATCTATCGAAGAATGGTGTAAAAACTGGAGAATCAAAATAAATCCTGACAAATCCCACCAGATCACCTTTACACTCCGTCGTAAAGCACTGCCCTCCTGTCCTACAGTATCATTTCTAAATACTCCACTAACGCCTGTTGAACAGAGTCGATACTTAGGACTCCATCTTGACAAGAGACTTACTTGGAATTCACACACAAGACTGAAACGACAAGAAACTGCTCGTAGATTCCGATTGCTTCAACACTTACTTGACAAACGCTCTAAACTTCCCATTTACTGCAAAAAATTAGTATACACTACGATAATCAGACCAATTTGGACATATGGAATTGAGCTCTGGGGCTCCACCAAACCATTAAATTCTTCCCGCGTCCAATCATTACAATCCAAAATCCTACGTAAAATCCTTGATGCTCCTTATTACGTTACAAATAAACTCATTCACAAAGACCTTAACATCCCATTCGTTGCAGATTTGACCCAAAACAGATATGTGTCTTTTCATTCCAAACTCCTTAACCATCCTAACCCATTAATTCTTAATCTTTCGTCCTTAACAATCCCTGATAATCCTCCGAGGTGTCTGAAAAGAAGATGGCCACGGAACCTTCTAATTTAAAGCAATGATTAAAATACTACCACTATATAAGTTAAGTATTAGCGAGAGCAAAATGTCAAAAAAGAGAAGAAGGAATAAGATCTAACACTCTTGAACTGCTGTAAAATACTTGCTTTATTGGGTTCAGCACATCTTTATATATACACATGATCAGCAGATCTCAGTCAGCTGACATCGAAGTACCAGCTGACTGTAACTCCCCCCCGCCAGTTTATGAACAATCCTCGTAAACTTATACTGTAGAATATAACATATATAGAAAAAATATGGAAAATTATTTACAATAAAAAAATTTCTATACCAATATACA
>NW_027111827.1:0-5890 GCF_000696795.3 Halyomorpha halys
TTTTATGATTAAATGGTTATTTTTTATATATAAGTGATTTTAGTTATGTTTTTATTCTATGTATCAAAGTTAAATATTGTTCATTTGTTTTGTTGAACCAAAAAGCAAGCTAACCAATATATACTATATTTGTGTTATTGACTATTCTTAGCTTATATAACTTGATATATAATTCTTTAATTTTTTCATCCTTTTTACATATTTAATTTATCACATATGTTTTTCTTTATAATTGTTTTCTATTACTTCAATTTTAAATAATTTTTAATTTGTAAATGTATTTTCTTAGTTTATTTTCATATCTTTATCTTTATTTTTATTTTTTCATTCTTAATTTTTATTATTATTATTTTCTCTATTACTGCTTATGTACCTCTATTGTACCTATGTACCTATATCTTCTTATATCTCTAGTTATTATGTATTTACTTTTATTCATTATGGTGTATTTTTTTTTTTTTTTTTTTAGCCTTGATGAAGGCCTGAAATTTTGGCCGAGACATTGGCTCTATTAGTTTTCTTTGAGATTAGTGAATTTATTGTTTGTTCTGGTGAACAATTGTACAAATATGGTGCCATATACTTTATAATGTTTTTCTAAATCTGTTATATAGTGTTAGATAAATTTAGTTTTTTTTTTTTTCTAACATTTTGTGAAATAACTTTTTTTCTTTTCTAAATAAATTACTATTCATACATTTGAGTATGTTTTTGTATAAATAAAATAGTTTAAGTGTTAGGGTTATAATAATTTTAAGTTTTTCTGCTCTATTACTGTTTTGCGTTATCATTTTCTAAGTATGATTCTGTAGATTTTAATTTTGATAAATGACTATAAGCTCTGACACCATAGCATTCGGCCCAATATCTTAACACTTTGACCATGGGGCTCCCCTGGAAAACCATGATTTTTGTTGTTGATATTTTCTTTTAATTTAAACAAGTATTATATAATGTATAAAATGTAATTTTTAGCCCAATAAAGTTTAAATACCTGTATTTTAATCATGATGCCTGTTGTCGGCATCAGCATTATGTATGCCAGGATGGCAAACTTTTCTGTATTTAAAATCTACTTTTTATCTTAGAAGCGTGTTGTGATCGACTAGTTGTCATACGCTAAGTCAAAGAGTCAAAGGGGGAAGAAGGGGTGTAAAATGCGTACTATGTTTAAATGTAGTGCTAAAAAGGTATGTCTTCTACAATCGCTTCAAAGTCCATGATATACAGAATTCCACCCCAGACATTGTGAACGATCGACTGTTAAGGTGCATAGCCCTATAGATCTGACACTGCATTATCTCCTTCTACCATAATTGTATTTATATCCCCCTGTTACAGAACTGAGGCAGTCATTCAGTCATTAGAGCTGTTACCTTGTTTTTTGTAGTAGTAGTGTATTTTTGTAACTTTTATACCATTAAAGTTTTTTTAAGTTGTTTATCTGATGATCAAACCAAATTGGCCTCACAATCGACTTGTTGGCCACCCTTGATGTATGCGATCAGCTGATACATGAATATGTTTTGTGGTTTTTTTAAAACTGAGTTTCGGAATAATGATTCTTGGAAGTTATTGTATATCTCCACATTTTCTATAAAACATTTGGACAATGTGAAATAATCCAAAACAATGTAAAAAAAAACTTTTTGATTATGTAAAAAATGTTATTAGATAAGTTAATAAATGTTTTTATTTCAAAAAATAAATTTGATAATAAAAACAATTTCAAGGGGTGTACAAATCCTTAAAGGTGGCTGAACCCAGAACAATCATAGCTGGTTGAAGCTAGGACAGTACTAAACATGGTTTGGGACAATCCAAGGTAAAAATGAGAGGTCCTTCAGATCTTCCCACCACTTTGAATGCAAGCTAAAAAATTTATCTTTCTTGATAATAGCTTACTGTTATATGTGATCCCAACTTGATGATAATGTGTCGTCAACCGCGGTCAAGGTGTTAATATTGGCTTAAACTATATAACTTTGTTGTGTTATTTAAAGTTTTATTTTATGGAACCTATATTTTATTTATTTTTTTTTTTCAGCTGAAAGCTTATGACGACCTTACTACTGACGAAGGGAATGAGAATCATTTTCTATTAAGTGAAGCCTCCAACAAAGACACACCAACCAGGCAGTATTTTACCGAGGCTATATGGTCTGGCTTGATTGTTACCTTCATTCTTGGCATTATACTTGCCTGGGGTATTACGATGCTTCTTGATATAAGAACAATGGATAGGTTTGATGATCCTAAAGGAAAAACCATTTCAGTCTCTACTTTAGAATAGAAAGGTAATAATTTACTTTTTAAATTGTTCATCTGCACAATAAAACCGGACCGTTTCCGTAACTATTCACTTACTGGCTTATTGTTCAAAGGATCTCAAAATGTACATTGTGTGAAAAGTTATAATTATTAATTATGGTTCCCCTTATGCTGTAATTTTGCAATAAAGCTGGTATTTGGAAAATTCGGACTCAAAGTGGTTCATGAAAAATGATTTCTACCTTAAAAAAAAAATTGTCTTTTAATAACCCAGAAGCTATTCATCTCCTGTAGGGTTATAGCTACTCATTTGAAAGATAATATAATTCTCAGAAATTCAAAACTAAGGATAAATATACAGAGAAAGTAAGAAAATATAAAATATATAAATAAATGATATTTTTTTAACAAGACAGAAGCCAGCTCTGCAGTATTGAGGAGTGGAACAAGTCTCTTCATGAGCTCTTTTGCTAATGACAAGCAGTGTTAATTTTATTTAAGTTATATAACAGAAAAATAAAATTAAGTGATTAATAATGTCTGTTCAATCCAAGTTATATTAATTTTTAAATAGTAGTAGTAGTATTTAATTTAATTAAATATTATTTTATTTGCATTATAACCTAAAAAAGCCTTTTAGACAAAAATAAATTAGTCAAACAGATTATGAAATGAAAGCAACTAATTTACAAAATCAATAGATATACATATATATGAAATAAAATATTGTATGGTGGTCCTAAATAAAAAACGATCCACACCGATAAGGTCAGAGGAAGATATTTCTTTCTGTACAGATGTGTAGGCTATTGCTTCGTAGTTATAATACCTCCGCAACTCTTAAATTGTCAAAAGTTGGTTGGATCACCTGGCCTTTTACTGCATTCAGTATCTAAACAACTATATTAATTACCATTATGGCTTTCACAAATGCAGTGGACTGTATTAAATCAATCACAATCAACAGTCAAGATAGAAAAAATCAAAATGGCCAAACTGGCTCTTATTGAGGCCAGACAGGCTAGGAGGTGCCATAGCAACTGTTTAACAACCCTTAGCAACCATTACTTTTACACTTAATTATTATAATGAAAAATATAAATACATCTTTTTTTTATATAAAATAAAATGTAATTAAATTAAATACTACTACTACTATTTACAAATTAATATAACTTGGCTTGAACAGACATTATTAATAACTTAATTTTATTTTTCTGTTATATAACTTAAATAAAATTAACACTGCTTGTCATTAGCAAAAGAGCTCATGAAGAGACTTGTTCCACTCCTCAACACTGTGTTTTCGGTCTTGTTAAAAAATATCAAAACTCTGTGGGTGGATGGTGTTGGCATATAGTTTGACACTTTTCCTCATTTTTTCATACATTATTTTTATCACATAGTCAGTCTTATATAGACATATTGCAATGAATTAGATGGCTTTAAAAATATGAACTGCTAAATTGGACAGAACACTGAATTGTTTTTTTATAGTTATTTAAATTTAAATTAAAAAAAAAAAAGATGAAACAGTTAAATTGGATTTGAAACTTAATGTTATAGGTTCTTTACTGGATGAATTTTCATTAATATAATGAGTTGTAGTGAAAAAATCTCTCTCTTATTAAAATTCTTTATTTTAATGTATCGCAAACAACAATTCAATAAATTAACCACGAATTTTTCATTTAAAACAATTACCTAATATAAATATATCTTCTCATTCCACAATTAAACTGTTTTCCTTATTAGTCATAGGTATAATAGTCACAATAATCATATTGCTGTCAGTTTTTAAAATAAATTGATAAATAAAATTTCATATATAAAAAATAAGGAAAATCTAAAACCATTCGATTAGCAATTCTTGAAATAAGGTTATCTTTACTAAAGTGATAACAAATAGATTACATCTATGCTAATTATCTCCTACCTCTATTCCTTAAAAAGGTGTATAAGTCTATTATCAACTATTTATTTAAAACACATTACATGACTACTATATTACAGTTTATACAACACAATTGTATACTGAAGTTTAATTATTTGTATTTTTAAATGATTAATAATACCTATGCAATGTGCACTTAATTTTTTAGTGTCAATCTTAAAATTAATTGCATTTTTAATGTTTTTAGTTATATGTACTTCACTAATTTTCTTATTTTTTGTGTGATTGTGGATTAGAAACATTTATGATTACAATAATATATATGTACTGTTAAAAGATATATTATTTGAAAATATAGTGACCTGATAAATACAAAATTTTTTCAATTTTATAGTTTTTTTTTTTCTTTTTATAGTTTCTGGTTGAAATATCGAGGCTGATGAATTTTGAAAATAATGGAGGTCACAATGCTTAAGAAATAGATGAATTTTACATTCCAAACTCACCCAGTTACTTTTACCATTTTAACAGTTGGCAGTGGTGGGTATCCTAATTTGATTCTATTTGTTAATATATTCAAAGAATTTTTACTTCTTGTTAAATGTTGTTACCTGTGAATTTTATGTATATAGTTATTATCTTAAGTTTGATTTTATTTTTAGTCTGAGTCGGTTGTAAATTGATTGTTCTATAAATTTTTGCTTACTCTTCTTCTCAAATTTTATTTTGAAAGGTTAGATTTATTTATAAATAATAAGTTTATTGATGCAAAGTATTAAAAGTTTTAATTTTGTCCAACTGTATTTTCTCTGAAATTTCTAATACAGTAATTGTATCGTGTAGTTGTCAGAATCGATTCATAATATTTTATTGAATAAATATTTCATTTTCAACTCATTTGTATTATACAGTAAGTAATTGAATTGTGGTATTTGTGTGCTGCATAGAGTTGTATAGATTAATAAAATGTTAAATGTATTACTTAGTCGATAATTTTAGATGTTCAGTTAGTATTAAATGTTTTGTTTTTCCTCCATATCCTAAACTTTACTTGTAAATATCTTGTAATACAAAATATCATGAAATCTGTAGAGATATAATATTTAATTTATTACACTCGATTTATTGATAAACTCGTTAAATATTGTCAGTCATGGTTTTTGGTATTTTTCGAACAATAAATTTATGTTACTACCTATTTTTAATACTTTCTTGTAACCCTTGTGTCATTGCTGTATTATATAGGTTTTTTAGTTCTACTGTTATAGTTTTAATAAGTAATTCAGAGCTATAATAAAAATAAAATTATTTTAAAAAACACTTTTAATACTTGCTTTTTATTACATTCTCTATTTATTCATTTAAACTAGAAAGGAATAATAGTGAAATTATTATAATTTTTTTGTATTTATTTATTCATAATTAATGGTATAAAACTATAACCAATTAAAAAAAAAAAAAAACATCAGAAATATGATTAAACACTTTTTTATTTCAATGTGGTCGTAACTCATGATATGCCAGCTGATAGCCTTGATTGAATGCTAACTAAAAAGCCTTATTGGTTTCTTCATAATAGAAAAAAAGTGAAAATTCAAACAATAGTATATATTATTGTTTCAAATATTTGATAATGTAATAACGGCCAAACTGATAATGACATATGGTATAGTAACTAATAAAAATACACACATACACTAATCAGGCATCGTTACATTTAAGAAA
>NW_027111828.1:0-520 GCF_000696795.3 Halyomorpha halys
TTATCAAAAGCAGTTTATCCGCATATATTAATTGTTAGTATGAACATACGTGAGCAGGTGTGGGATTTGTTCGTTCACGGATTTAATACTTAATGATATTACCAATAATATCTCTTTGTTAAATTAATCAGTTTTATTTCGGCCTTATTCCCAGCCTTTTGGTTAATCTATCGAAAATAATTTTTATATAAATTGTTCATTTCAAATGGAAAACGTTTAAGCAAGCCATATATTTTCAATTTGTTGTTATTTTTCAAATCACCACTTTTGTTATTAGATTATCAGGGGTTTAAATATTTTTTCAAGAAATTCTTTTACCAATAAAACATTTTTTTGTTAAAATTATTCTTTTTATTTATTTTTAACGATATTAATAAATATTTGAGCAACACGATAGTATAAATGTGTATGGGTGATTTAGCAACACCTGCGGTGATACTTGACCGCGGGGACATCTGTCAACGCAAAGACACCTTGCGCAATAGTAGAAATTACAGGCTATGATATATAATGGACTTTC
>NW_027111828.1:2863-3854 GCF_000696795.3 Halyomorpha halys
TGGAAGATATGACATCAACCACTCGATGACTCTGTTGTATGGTAGAATGAGATGTTCTAAATCCAAACTGGTGGTCAGGAATAACATGATACCAATAAACGATTGGATAGAGACGTTTTAATAAGAGTTTTTCTAGGATTTTGCCCATAATTTAAGTAAAAATATAATAATACACAATCGCACGTGTGGAAGGCAACAAAGCGCAGTAAGGGAGCCTCATCAAAAGAAGGAAAGCTCATGTATACTAGATAAAATAATGATAGAAAATATATCTTAAATAGTTCTAACAGAATGCTTTAGGCACGAAAAATATTAATTTAAATATAGGGTTTCACCTCCTAGATCTCACTCCTTCCCTGTTTTTTTATAAAGCTCGAATGAAACCTGGTAGGTCTTGATTATGGTGTATAATGCTTGTTTTTGTTGTGAACTATTTAGAAATATCTTCTAGTTTTTCTCCATAGTACATAAATTTCTATTTCTAATGCAATAACAGATTTTCAATGAAGGATTCTCATAGAAAATTTAGTTTTAAAACTGTTTTATGGTTGGACCCTACGGTCTCCACTCTCACTTCACATCTGCAATCTATATTAGACATCCATGCTCCTCTCAAAACCCGAACCTTACGCCGTCCAACTGCGCCTTGGCTTACTTGGAAATAAATGTAATGATAAAACAAAGAGAAGCAGCTTGACGCAAATTTCGTCGGACCTTCAGATTATATACAAATTAAACAACATAAAAATCAGTGAAGACTAAAATGACTTTATTCTAACATATTTACAAGAACTTCATGTTACTCTTACTGTTACAGAGTCTCCCTCTTAGCTATCTAGTGCAAGGAAATATATATATACACTTGAGAAGAGGGGATAGGAAGAATAGTGAAATAGGAGAAGGGGTTTGGACCAATCAGATAATTTTAGGAAGTTAGGCGGAGCCTAGAGAGCCTACGAAATTAGAAATAAATATCTGGGAGGGAAAAAAG
>NW_027111829.1:0-605 GCF_000696795.3 Halyomorpha halys
TTTGTAACGTAATAAGGAGCATCAAGGATTTTGGATTGTAAAGATTGGATGCGGGAGGAATTTGATGGTTTGGTGGAGCCCCAGAACTCAATTCCGTATGTCCAAATTTGTCTGATTATAGTAGTGTATAGTAATTTTTTGTAGTGATTGGGAAGTGAGCGTTTGACAAGAAAGTGTTGTAGCAATCGGAATCTACGAGCAGTTTCTTGTCGTTTCAGTCATGTGTATGGATTCCAAGTAAGTCTCTTGTCAAAATGGAGTCCTAAGTATATAGATTTAATGAACACAATTGATAATTTGATATAAATTATTGTATTAAGTTAAAATTATTTATTTATGTATACTTTATTATTATAATTTAGTAATATATGAGATAAGGGACGTAACTGAAAGTTGTACAGAATCAGTAATATTATATTCTTACTCTTCGCAAAGAGATGAATCGATTGCTAAAAGTTAAAGTTTTTTCATAACTTTTTTTCCACTGAGCATACAGTGATTTTAGTATATTTAAACGTTCCCATAGCGACAGGGAACATTTTTTAAAAAAGCGTAAATCGGTCCAGTAATTCCAATGTTTATTGTGGACAAATATTCGACAATAC
>NW_027111829.1:3405-4138 GCF_000696795.3 Halyomorpha halys
CCTTCCTTCATTCACATTTGCAACTTAAAACAGAACCTACCTTCAACAGATTAGGACTCTGTTATCACCTTATCATATAACAATAATTTTTTAATTATTAATTTACATTTTCAATATAATATGTTTTAATTAGTTTTAATATTTTATAGATCAGTTGTAGATTCCACTTACAGCAGCTATTCACTCATTGATTCCGACTACTACAATTATTCACTCGTAGACACCAATTACTACAACACCTACTTGAAAAACGCTCTTAACTTCTCAATTACTACAAAAAACTCATATACATTATAATAATCAGACCTATTTGGACAAACGGAATTGAGCTTTGGGGCTCCACGAAACTATGAAATTCCTCCCGTCTTCAATCCTTACTATCCAAAATCCTTGAAGCTCCTTACTTTGTTACAAATAAAATCTTAAATAAATAAATTAATATCCCATATGTAACCAACTTAGCCCGAACCAGATAACAATCATTCTATTATAAACTCCCTAACCATCCAAACCCTCTAGTTTCTAACCTTGCTTCCTCTTCCATTCCTGACAATCCTCCGAGGCGCCTGAAAACAAGATGGCCACGAGACCAGCTAATGTAAAATGTCATTAGAGTGTTACCAATGGGTAGTTTCTCTACAGGCCTGTAAAACTTCATTTTAACTGAGATCAAATTTACTAAATGTATTATAATGTACAGTTGTAAATAGGAATAAATAAATAAAAATGTATC
>NW_027111830.1:0-809 GCF_000696795.3 Halyomorpha halys
ATACAGGGAAATGATAAATGTTTACCCGTGAAATATCATTAATATATAATAATAAAGGAGGTTACGAAAACAGATTTAACGACTGTCATATCTTACTTTTGAAACATTTATTTCAAATGGTAAGAGGAGACTTAAGTTAAAATATAAGTTAAATCGAAGAGCATTGTAAAAGTTGATAAATGGTGTGTGCTATGCGTGCTTAAAAAATAATTTAATTTCTATCCATTTTAGTCTCAACACATTTTATTTGTCTTATAATTCCGACGTTTCGGCCAATCCGGCCAATCCTCAGGGACAATCTACTTAATACAATTTTGGAACTAAATGATTTATAAACTCAAATTCATGCAGGCTGTTCTGCCCAGGTCAAAACAAAAATTTCTACATTAAAAACAAAAATTCAAATTCAAAAATTAGACAAGCATTGTTGTGATAAAGTTTTAACAAATAGTGACTGTGATAAATGAATTTTAATTTTTGGTTTTAATGTAGAAATTTTTGTTTTGAAAATTGTATTAAGATTGTCCCTGAGGATGGCCGGATTGGCCGAAACGTCGGACTTGTAAGAAAAATAAAATGTGTTGAGAATAAAATTGATAAAAAATAAATTATCTTTTTAAATAACATTAACCAGTCTCAAGAAAGTATCTAAGATTATAGATAATTTATGACTTATGTTTTGCTATGATTCTGTGTTTTACTGTATAGATCTTACCTTTATTGCTAAAATTATGTGTATATCTGAAAATATTTATTTTTTGATATGTTAACTGGGAGAGTGATGCACACAGTATTGGTAACAATGTTAC
>NW_027111830.1:2380-2822 GCF_000696795.3 Halyomorpha halys
AAATATGCGGGTAGGTCCTTTTGTCCCATCTTATTATTCTTAATACTTCCTATTGTATAGTTCCTTTTCATGTTATTTAATTTATTTTAATGTCATAATTTTGTTACAGTCAGAAAAGTTTGGTTCTCTACCCTTTGTAGCCCTACTGTTTATCTTAAATAACTACTTTTTTATTTACTTTAGTATAAGTAACTTCCTATTTATACTTGATGTTATATTATTCCTAAATAACTTGATATAACTAAAATAGTAATAAATTCATTAGTCTGGGATAGGTCCAGGTTATTATTTAGAATAATAATAAAAAAAAGTAAGTGAGTTTTAGAGCCTATCTTGACATTCTTTACATTAATGAATGGAATATGGTCCGGGTGCGGTAAAAAAAAACTCAAATAGTAGATAATTATACTATTTTATTGAGCCAACGTTTCGCCCCACGTTG
>NW_027111830.1:6231-6712 GCF_000696795.3 Halyomorpha halys
ATTATATATAAAACAAATGATTATTAATAATTTATTGTAAGAAGATAGTACGGGTGTCGGTCAATAAAGGTATCAAAATAGTAAAAGGAAACTACTTATTGTTAACCAACGTTTCGCTCCACTTTGCAGGGCTTCTGTATAAACAATGTTTATAAAGTAATTTTTCAACCTTATAATTATACAATACTCACAGCCTCCTCACGGACATTTGTGAGGTTCGTTAGCCAATGGGTAGCACTCACAAAAATAGGTGTGAAAGTGGCGAACCCACCCTATGAAAACCACGTCAAGAAACGCGCTATGTATTTCCATAGTACAGAGGCTTAGAACTCCACGGTCTGTCGCCTCAATAATAATAATAATAAAGTTTATAAACAAGAATTACATTATTATTAATTTTCTATTATATTTTACACTTTTCTGTATCCCCGCTCATTTGGTATATTTTGTTTCTTAATCACATACACACATTAGGGGTATT
>NW_027111830.1:9587-10104 GCF_000696795.3 Halyomorpha halys
ATTAATAATTTAGTAATTGTTTTATACTAATATTAGTATTGTTAACTAATAAAGCAATGGATGACAATAATAATGTAATGACAGTTATCAATTAGCTCATCTAGATTCTCTTTCTCACAAGTTAGAAGATCAACAAGGCACTCAGTAGCCAAACTTTCACACAACTTCTACTTTTTTTTTTTTTTTCAATTTAGGCGTGTTGTAATAAATTACTTTAATCAAAACTAATAAGTAAACAATAACCTGAAGTTTTGGAGGGAAAGGTTATAAAACAAGTTGCTCAAAAAATCCGCTAGGAGCTCTTGTGCATTTAAGATGACTTTAAATAGCGCTGCTCACAAACCTATACTTATAACATTCAACATGGTAAAACATTTTAAATTTAACAAAGCATCATGAATACCCTTACCCTATTAAAGAACATTCAATTCTACATTGACATTGTGAGATAAATATTGTATTGTTTATATGATTAGTATTGTTTTGGATGTTTTTACACTAGACACGCAGTAGCCAA
>NW_027111830.1:10154-10807 GCF_000696795.3 Halyomorpha halys
AAGAGACTATTCATTAAAATTAGTTATAAATATGGTAAAAAGGTTGGTGTAAAAGGTAGAACAGATAGGTAGAAGTAATACTATACCAGAAGTAAATATGGTATTGGTGAGGTATAGTAATATGTAAAAGGGAGATATTAAGAACATTGATAAAAATAAACAATAAATATTGGAGTACACTGTCAGATTGTAACACTACATACAACTGAGTGAAAAGGGAACATCAAGCATAAAAGTGTCTCCCACTACTTAGGTTAACCCTTAAGAAGGGTTACGTGTTAGGTTGCGTACTTGCTCGTAGTTAGCGTTTTGATTATGTTAGTATTTTATACTGAGTTTCTTTCATATTTATCACTTACACGGTTTGTGCTAGCAAAAGTTACTTTTGAACTCTTACCCACCGAAACGTAAAGGGTATTCATGATCTTTACTTTAACATGTTAAAGCGTGTTAAATGGAGATATTTCCTTCTTTTAGCATGCTAAAACGAAATACCATAGTTGAGAGTCTGTTACTAAGTCTGTTAAATGGAGAATGACGTCACACAACAGACCAGCTGATCTCGACACCATTTTGTTTGTTGTCTATTAGGTTACTTGCTCGTAGTTTGTGGTTTGATTGTGTTAGTATTGTTTTATACTAACATTTAGTAC
>NW_027111830.1:10857-11176 GCF_000696795.3 Halyomorpha halys
TATGGGCGTTGATGACTATTAGGTTTTACGCCTTTCAGTCCTAATAAACAACAACTTAGAGGTAAGCAATAACAATAAGTTTTGGAAGGAAAGTTTACTAAACAAGTTGCTCAGAAAATCCGCTAGGAGCTCTCATGCATTTACCATTTAACATGACTTTAAATAGAGCAGCTCACAATAGGGGTATTCATGATGTTGTGTTAAATGATAACATTTAAAACATATAAATGTTTTACCATGTTAAATGTTATAACTATAGGATTGTGAGCAGCCCTATTTGAAGTCATGTTAAACGTTAAATGCATAAGAGTCCCTAGCG
>NW_027111830.1:12986-14430 GCF_000696795.3 Halyomorpha halys
ATGCATTTAATATTTAACATGACTTTAAATAGGGCTGCTCACAATACTATATTATAACATTTTACATTTAATACAACATCATGAATACCCCTATTATATAGATAGGAAAATATTATTGTTATTGATTCGCTGAATTAGAATTGAATTATTAATTGATGCAATTTTATTAATTAACGGTACAGTTTATCTCTTCTCGCCTTGTTTATATTCTTTGTAGCTAATTGTAGTACTAACTAATTAGCAGTTGTCCCTGGCAAACAGGGTCCCCATTAATGTGTAATGTTGTGAGTCGGTAAGTAAAAAAAAAATGGATATGACGCACAACTGGTGAGAAAATGGTCAGCATCACGTAATTAGGTCATGTGGTTGTTGCCTCGTTAAAAAATGGGTGACTAAAACGGAAACAGAATTGTTCTGAGCAAAAAAGAGCAGAAGAAAAACGAAAAAACAGTTGATTTCATTAGTGAACAAAATTATTGCTACCAGAAACGGATGTAGAAGAAAAGGCGGTGGTTCATTTATTAATATCCCTCCCTATTTTGCATATCTGATTAATCATTTATTGAAGTAAATATCAATCCAAATCATTAAGGAAAAGCCTTATAAACCATATTATGTAATATACAATTATATAATAATTATTTTATAATGATGAGAAGATAGTTGACCGTGGATAATATATGTGCGGAGAAGATGGTTGGGGGTGCGGTCAGAGAATAACACAAATTAGTTTAAATAACTTATTTAATAGTGCCAACGTCTCGGGCAGAGTTTCTAGCCTTCATCAGGGCTAAGAACTAAGAGCAAGATAATAACTAATGAATACAAAAAATATATAAAAAGAGAAAATTTAAACAGAATGATTAAAGTAAATAATTATACAGAATGAAAATTAATAAAAAATAAAGTAATGAAAGAATTGAAAAAGAAAACTTCTGAGAAAGGCTAGAAACTCTGGCCGAAACGTATAAACGGGATTATTCAAAATACTTTATTTATTGATAGATATTACAATCTGCCACACCGTTATGGGCAATAGGTAATAGTGATGAATGATCTCATTCATACTAAAATAAATGAAAAAAAGTACATAAAAATAAATAAAATCTGTGTACATAATAATAAAATAAAATAATCACCAATCTCATTTAAACTCTTATATACAATATTTGCACAATGGACCTGAGGATCCCTGAGCCCACTCTATCCCCCACGTGTGAGGGGTAGAGCAGAGCTCATAAAATCCCAACGCATCCCTCTAGCCGCATCACTGGTAGTGAGCCAGTGGAGGCTGAGCAAGGTTGGCACTATTAAATGCACTTCTTCTCTTCTGGTACCCTTATGGCACTTGTCCACTTTTGTGTTTTTTTTAAACATTTCTTAGTTTATTGGTGAGTGGTACGTCAGCCCACATTGAATCCTAACTTTTTCGGATTCTGTTCCT
>NW_027111830.1:14480-15048 GCF_000696795.3 Halyomorpha halys
GGCAAAAGAAGGCAATTTTTTTCGATTTAACACGAGTTTTTCCATTTAACACGCTTTAACATAGATCATGAATACCCCTAATAGGAGTATTCATGATATTTAGTTTAACATGTTAAAGTGTGTTAAATGGAAAAACTTATGTTAAATGGAGAAATATTTCCTTCTTTTATTAAAACGATATAACATGTGACATGGTTCAGAGTCGGTTAAATGGAGAAACAGACCAGCTGAGCTTGTCACCGTTTTATTTGTTGTCGTGTTAGGTTACTTACTCGTAGTTTGTGTTTTGTTTTGTGTTTTGGACTTTTTAAAAAATACAATCAGTAGCCAAACTTGTACACTTCTACTTTCACTTATTTCAGGCATGTCATTAGAAATTACTGTCAATCAAAACTTTGAAGTTAACAATAACATGACGTTTTGGAAGGAAAGGTTATAAACTAAGTTACTCAAAAAATCCGCTAGGAGCTCTTATGCATTTAATATTTAACATGACTTTAAATAGGGCTGCTCACAATACTATATTATAACATTTTACATTTAATACAACATCATGAATACCCCTATT
>NW_027111830.1:17738-19040 GCF_000696795.3 Halyomorpha halys
CCTGAGTTTCAGGTCTTCATCAGGGGTTGTGGCGTAGAGGGAGGATTGGTAACTGACTCAGCCATATTTATTTATTTTATGCCGACGTTTCGACCTGAGTTTCAGGTCTTCATCAGGGGTTGTGGCGGAAGATTGAGTCAGTTACCAAACGTCGGCATAAAATAAATAAATATGGTTTTTGTTTGTTTATGTTGTTCTTTGCTGACCGCACCCCCCCACAAACTTCTTCAAGCATTAACCTACGGTCAACTATCTACACCTCATTATAAAGGATTTATGTTGTTTATTATGATAGTATTCTGGTTAAAGCGGTATTGAACGGATATTTTTTTTAACCGAATTTTTTTTTTTTTGTCTCCTAGCATACGAAACAATAGAGAACATATAAGGAATTAATTATTATAAACTAAGAGTAGTCTTAATTATCAAAAAAAAATTAATGGTGAATAATGACATCTACTGGTTGAAACGAATGATCAGTATGAACAAAATTGAAATTCTAAAATATAAATACTGAGTATCTTGAATTATTTCGACCTTCACATCACGAAGATTGGATTCTACAGGAGTAGAAGAAAGTCAGTTATTCCACCCCAATTTCTGAGTACTTCAATGAAAACTATGTATAATTACTAGTTAAAATTAATCAGTTTGCCAATTATAGGTAGGGAGAATAAAAAATGGTGGCTGTATCAAAACGTTAAAAAATATTATTTTTTTATTCAGAGCTCAATATCTTTAAAAGTACCAACAACACTAGACCGACTAAGAAACCATAACTTAAATTATAGTACCTAATAGAGCTATTTACGTCCTATAGTTCCCGTACATTTCATAAAAAATTATGCTGAAAATCAATAGTTAGTGAATTTATTTTGAGAAATCTATATCTCAGAAACCATAAGACATATAGATGCCTGCTAGCATTAAAATTAAAGTTAGTTAAATGTGCTATAATAGTTCATAGCTCTTATCTTCGTAGGAGTAGTAGTTTTCATGATATTTGACAAAATAAATTCACTAAATTTCTGGTTTTTCGGATAAAACTTTTTTTTTTTTAATAATTTATTTATTGTTATTTACAACTGTATACATATATACACATCAAGTACGTGTATATATGTACATTTGCTGTAAGTGATATTATGACATGATACACACATGTGGACAATCTACCCATTGATATAACTCCAAAAACATTTTTAAAGGAGAAGATCTCGAGGCCATCTTGTTTTCAGACGCATAGGAGGATTATTAGGTAATGAAGGAGAAGCCAGGTTAGAAACGAGTTGGTTTGGGTGG
>NW_027111830.1:20483-21296 GCF_000696795.3 Halyomorpha halys
CATCTGCATCATGGATTAACCTGTAATCCTCACACAAGAGTGAAATACAGGAAACTGCACATAGATTCCGACTATTACAGCACTTACTAGATAAACGGTCTGAACTTCCAACTCATTACAAAAGACTGATCTACATGACAATAATAAGGCCAATCTGGACATATGGAGTTGAGCTTTGGGGCTCCATTAAACCTTCGAATTCCTGTCGTATCCAATCTTTACAATCCAAAATCCTTCGTAAAATACTCAATGCTCCTTACTTTGTGACAAATAAAAGCATACATAAAGACTTTAATGTTCCATGTATAACCGATCTAGCCTGAATACCATTCGTTCCATTATAAACTCCCTAACCACCCAAAGCCACTTGTTTCTAACCTTGCTTCCTCTTATATTCCTGACAATCCTTTGAGGTGCCTGAAAAGAAGTTTGCAACCAGACCTGCTAATGTAAAATGCCATTAGATTACCTATGGGTAGTTTCTCTACACGCACTATTCATGTCTTTCAACACTATTTATGTATCCATAATAATAGTTATTTTCTAATTAATATGATCATATTTTTATTCATTGGTTGTTACCTTGTGTTGTGTTCTTGGCACTGATGAAGGGCCGAAACGTCGGCACTGATAATTTTTTCTTCTTTCTATCCTCAACCGACCGTACCCCCAACCATCTTCTCCTCATTATATAAATCCACGGTCAACCATTTGCTCATCAATGTTATTTTATACTTTTTAATTGTCGTTTATATTATTATATTTTTGATATATAAATGTTGTTAGTGATAGCTGTTGTGTTACGGAAAAACC
>NW_027111830.1:21346-25676 GCF_000696795.3 Halyomorpha halys
CGGCACTGATAATTTTTTTTTTCTTTCTATCCTCCACCGACCGTACCCCCAACCATCTTCTCCTCATTATATAAATCCACGGTCAACCATTTGCTCATAAATGTTATTTTATACTTTTTAATTGTCGTTTATATTATTATATTTTTGATATATAAATGTTGTTAGTGATAGCTGTTGTGTTACGGAAAAACCGTACTGCTCATGCGCATCCTTTTTTATGCGGATTTCCGAACTAGAGTGTGAAATTTGAACATGATAGCTGCATTTCTAACATTTCCACCATTAACAGGAACTGAATCCTTATTCTGCTAGGAGTGTCGAACTCCACAAAGCCTAGGAAACCTTCGGTACAATAAGTATAAATCGGAAACTCTGCCGGTGCCACTCAACACCAGACCGGCGAGTTAAATGGGTACCTGAGCCGTCTCGTGTTTCAGCCATTGTAGCGGCGCCCTTTGTAGAATGTATTAGTAGGGAACAGTGTTGGCGAAACAAGGCCTCAAAGAAAACAATGAATGAATGGAAGTTGTGAATGAAATGGCAGCGTAAAGTAACAACAGCTCCCATTCACCGCCCGTGACGGCTCTTCCCACGGGACACTTCCGTCAGTCACTGGAGGGAAACTGTCTCTGTATCCTGTCCTTGATGGGGGAAAGTCGCGGATCTGGAGGATTTGGCCTCCGGGTCATCTCCAGCTATTGTAAGGATATTGTATTGCTATTTCATGATATGAGGGATAAAATAAAATAATCCTTGAAATTAATACTGCTTCTTGCATGGTTGGATACTAATTATGTGCAGTTAATACTATTTCTAAATTAATTATTGTTTCCTTATTAACATACACAATTTTGATCCAATTTACTCTCAACTTTTTTTTCAGAAACTCTCCAAAGTTTCGGCCCTTTTGGGTTTTATATTAATTACTTTTTTCCTTAACAACATACTGATATTTTTTACTATACCTTAAATATTGGTGCCATGTTCTTTAAAATCATTTCAGCAGGCTAATTGCTCATTTCATATCTTTAAAATAAATTAAATGTTGAAATAATATCATAACAGTTTCAAATAATGTTTTTAAATTGATTATTTACTTACATAACGTTTTATATCTAAGAGAGAGATAAATGCTTTATTCATCCATGCTGCTCAAATACATAGGGTTGCTACATTACACTGCATACTAATCAATCCGTAATCGGACATATATAAATTACATATAATTACATGATATAATAAAATATAAAGAAAACAATTTTTTCCCCACAGTTTCATTTTACAATCAATTTCTGTCTATACACTAAATACAAATATTTCAATTCATTCCTTTTTTCTTCCCCTTTCCTGTTCCTTCAATTTCACCATTTCACAATTTTTATTCCTGATCAACAAATTCAGTCTCCCAAATTCCCTCTCTCAGATCCTCTCCAGTGACCCACTAAACAAATTCACTATTAGTCGGCAATGTGAGATCGAACCAGAGAAATAATAGTCACAGCAGTAGATCAGTTTACCAAAAAACAAACAAATAAATACATTTTACCAGGACAAAACTAAAACGTAAATTCAAGGGAAACTTTTTATTTATTTATTGATATTTACAACTGTATAAAAAAATACAACCAATAAATTTGATCGTAATGACATAATGATATGATACAGGATGTAGAGAAACTACCCAGTAGTAGAACTCTAAAAACAGTTTACAATATAAGGTCACGAGATCATCTTCTTTTCAGGCGCCTCGGAGGATTGCCAGGAATGGAAGAGGAAGCAAGGTTAGAAACGAGTGGGTTTGGGTAGTTAGGGAGTTTATAATGGAAGGAATAATATCGGGTTCGGGCTAGATCGGTTACATAAGGAACATTTAGGTCTTTATGGATGGTTTTATCAAGGGAAACTTAAAACTTTTTAACACAAATAATCTTCTCTTTTTCCACTACAGGTAATTAGCCTGCAGAAAAGATTTCAAAGAACATGACATTAATATTTAAGGTATAGCCAAACATATCAGTATGTTGTTAAGGAAAACATTTAATTAATATAAAAACAAAAATTTTTATAGGTTGTCTCCTTGAAAATGGTCTAAAGACCGAAACGTTGGAGAGTTTCTGAAAATTGGCTTAACTGCTGATTTATCAAAAACTCTTTCTCTGAATTACCTTTAATTTTGTTAATTTTAAAGAAATAACCAGTTCTCATTGTTAGCAAATAAAACCAATGGATAAATACAAAATATCAAAGAATTTTATGTATAACTGAAGGAGAAAAATGGATATATCTTTCCCGATTGTACTACGACTTCGCTGTCTAATGTTAAACTGTTGTAGTATAAGCAGGGATAGAAAGGATACATTTTATGTTCCTAGTTTTCGCCTTCTCTTGTCCTTAGATTTTATTTAATTTTTTTAAATCACAAAAATAGAAATAACTCCTTATGGAACATACAGATCTACACAAAACTTGGTGACGTATGTAGGTTGCTAAGTGAATGTTGTGTGATTTATAGTAGGCTTACGATATAAGAGTTTTTAATTCAATTATGTTTCGTGTACTCTCCTATATTCCTAGAAATAAAATACCTAATCTCCGAATTCCTATAATTTTAATTGAACTGACAATATGGGTAATGGTGTTTTCTAATGTTATCCTCCAGATAGCGTGGATATGAAGTTAGTAATATTCTCTCGGATGGTGTTGACAGATCTAACAGGCAGATAAGGGCATATCTTTCTCTCGACACGGTGTTGCGCTTTTATTAATGAAATTAATCTATTTGGTCGTTATGACGGAGCTTTCATAGGGGGTGAGGTAGCTATTAAAAAGTTAAACTGTAGTCAGTATTTGGATGCATGACTTGTATTGGACTATCTTAATGGGAGGTACATTATTTTTATTCAGAAGGGATTTGATTTTTTCTACTATGAAAAAATTTATCCGTTCTAGAAAAAAAATTATAAATACTAATTACTCGGTCAAAATATAAAAAATGTGTTTTTTATTTTCTTTCTCTAATCTTTTGTTTTAAGTTAAAAAAAACACAAAAGTTTATTTACTAAAGGGTTCATTGTCTAACCATACGATTTTAATTCACAGGTAACATATGAACATAACAAAAAAAATAATTCAAAATAAAATGTCATAATATTTAATCCTTTGACTTATTTTTGACATTAGTCAAAAATTAACATTTCTGATGTATTCTTTCTCTTTTTGTTACAGATTTTATATGCATTACCATAATCCATAGATACAAGTAAAAAACTACAAAGTAAAAGCTAATGCTTTTTATTTCATAATGGGGACAATCAATATTTTGATTATAGCAGTTTAAACATAATGGGGACAATCAATATTTTGATTATAGCAGTTTAAAAAAAAATAAAATTATCAGTATTGTACAAATCAGTAAAATTTTACCAAGTAAAAACTACAAGACTAATACTATTAATTTCAGTACAAGAGCTTGGAAGAAAAAAATCAATTATTTCACCCTAATTTTTGAATACATCAATTAAAAATATGTATAATTACTAGTTAACATTGATGAGTCTGCCTGCCAAGTATAGGTAGGGGGAATAAAAAATGGTATCTGTTTCAAAAATCTTTAAAACTACCAACAACACTAAAAAACCTAAAAGAACATTATTTAAAGTAGAGTCAATTTGCTATAATATGAGCCCCAATAGAGCTATTTAGGTTTAATAATTCTCGAGGTATAGATTTTTAAAATGCCACATTTCATAAAAAATGTACAGAACTTTGTTAATTTATTTTGAGAAATCTATATCTCAAAAACCACTCAACATAGTACAGATCTCTATTAGCACTAAAATTAAACCTAGTTAAATGTACTATAAAAGAGTTTATAACGTTTATCTTCGTAGGAGTTGTAGTTATTATGATATTCGACGAAATAAATTCCAAAAATGTTTATTTCTAGTGATTCTGATGAAGTTTTTGATTCTGAAAAAAATATATGTGTCTGCCAGCACTCAAGGTAATTTTACTTACTATAATGTAGTTTATGACTCGTATCTTCGTAGGGGTTGTAGTTTTTATGATATTCGCATATGAATATAAATTTTGCCCATGTCTAAACAACTATAAATTAATTTATTTTAGCAAATATCATAAAAACTACTTCTCCTACGAAGATTAACGTCATAAACTATTTTATAGCTCATTAAACTAGCTTTAATATGAGTGCTAATAGACATCTGCACGTCACATAGTTCCTGAGATATAGATTTCTCAAAATAAATTAACTAACTACTAATCTTTCAGTAGATTTTTAAGTAATTTTTTCTTTTTAAAAAGCTGTATC
>NW_027111830.1:28216-31468 GCF_000696795.3 Halyomorpha halys
CCTCCTAACTATACTTGAAGACCCATTATTTTGACTATTAATTATACATAGATTTTATTAAAGTAATAAAAAAATAGGGGGAAATAATTGCTTTTTTTCTCCTCTTGGGCTCTTGTAATATTTGTAGTTTATTATGAAACAGGGCTGTGGTACTGAAAGCCAGAGGAGGCTGTGTGAGACCGTTAGGACTTCAGTGGTCTATTTGTCATAGATTTCTAGGATAATTCAAAATTACGTTGTATTTCAATAAGACCTAAGACAGAAAAATTTGCAGATACATCACTTTCGGTCCAGTGATATCTCTCTTCTTAATAGTCTGATTATGGTATGTGTAATTAACAGTGCACATAAATGTATAATTGATACTTTTCTCTTGTAATGTAATTCTTGATTATTTATTTTAAAAAATGTAATTAATTTTTCTTTTTTTTCCAGGTGAGTACTTCTGCCTTTTTTGCTTCTATAGTTGGTAAGTTTAAATTATTGACTATCTTTCATTCTAATTAATTTTGAAATTTTCTTTTTATTATTCATGATTTAAAAAGAAATATTCACAATTGTTCTGTGTAGCCTTTCTTAAATTTTTGAAATGCTTAGTAGCCCACGTGAAGCAGTGAAATTATTTTTGTTTTTTATTTTTTTCTTAGTTGGGTGCTTTTAACACAAAATATCCAATATGTTCACTGTTGCTACGTATATTCATAGAACTAACTACACGTATGCAATACGAACAAGTAATCTTTTATTTATACATATATATGTGTATGCGGTCAAAAAAGAACAAATAGTTATAAACTATTTGTTTTTTTATGACCGCAACCCTAACCATCTTCTTTTCTTTATTTTTTCTAAATTTTCAATCGTAAAAATAAACTTCTTTTCGCACCAGACAATAAAAATTATTTTGACAGCATGCTACGTAATAATTTATAAATAAAGTTTGAATCACTAAGTCAGTATTTTTTGTTAATGTCTAAATGACGTCACATATGAAACCATCATGATGGCTACTTCCTAAGTATAAGATACTGCTAGGACCGAAAGAAAAAAAGACAGTTATCTCACTCCAATTTTAGATTACTTAATTGAAAGCGAACTGATGAGTCTACCAAGTATAGGTAGGGGGAATAAAAAAATGGCGGCTGGTTCAAAACCTTTAAAAAAAATAATTTTTAATTCACAACACTCGAAAATCTAAAAGAACATTGAAGAGCAACGAAAATCTAAAGAAGAGTAAATTTTCTGAAATATTAGCCCCAAAAAGCTATATACGTCCAATATATCTCGAGATATAGCCTTTTAAAAAGCAACATTTCAGAAAAATGTACTGAAATATCAGTAATTAATTTATTTTGAAAAATCTATATCTCATGAACTATGTGACGTACAGATGTCTATTAGCACTCAAATTAAAGCTAGTTTAATGTACCATATAGTAATTTCTAATCTTTATATCTATTAAAAATCAAATTTAAGCTAGTTTAATGTACTATCTTCGTGTTTGTATAATATAGTATATAGTACTGTGTACTATGTAGTATTTAGTGTATATATAGTATCTAGTAGGAATTGTAGTTTTCATGATATTAGCTAAAATAAATTGATTTATAGTTGTTCGGGCAATAAGTTTGATTTATGAAATACTGTATTTCGGAAACTTTTGGACGTACAGATGTCTGCCAGAATTCAAATTAAAGCTAGTTATATTTACTATAAAATAGTCAATACTGTTTATCTTCGTAGGGGTAATAGTTTTTATGATATTCACATGAGTATAAATTTGGCTAATGAAAATTTGTCCGAACAACTATAAATTAATTTATTTTAACAAATTGAATGAAAACTACTACTCCTACGAAAATAAACGTCATAAACTACTTTATAGCTCATTAAACTAGCTTTAACTTCAGTGCTAATAGACATCTGTACGTCAAATGGTTTTTGAGATATAGATTTCTCAAAATAAATCTATAAAATAGTCTATAAAAATATTACTATAAAATAGTCAATACTGTTTATCTTCGTAGGGGTAGTAGTTTTTATGATATTCACGTATGAATATGAATATTGCAAATGAAAATTTTGAAAAAAGCTTTAATTTGAGTGTTAATAGACATCTGTACAAAAAAATGGTTTTTGAGATATAACTTTTTCAAACTAAATTCAGCAACTACAGATCTTTCAGTACGTTCTATACAACATTTTTATGAAATGTTGCTTTTTAAAAAGCTATTTATCGAGAACTGTTGAACGTAAATAGCTCTATTAGGGCTTATATTTTAGCAAATTTACTTGGCAAACTCATCAATTTTGACTAGTAATTATACCTAGCTTTCAATTAAGTGATAAAAAATTAGGGTGAAATAACTGCCTTTTTTCTCCTCTTGGGCTCCTGTACTGACAAGAGACTTAATTTGAATCCCCATACTAGACTGAAACGACAAAAAACTGCTCGTACATTCTGATTACTACAACACCTACTTGAATAATACTCTAAACTTCCCATTTACTAAAAAAAAAAGTTTATACACTATGATAATTAAACCTCTTTGGACATATGGAATCGAACTTTAAGACTTCATCAAATTCCTTACAATACAAGATCCTCCATAAAATCCTTGATGTTCCTTATTACGAGTTCATCACAAATAAACTCATCCATAAAGTCCTTAGCGTCCCTTTCGTTTCACGGTCCGAAATAGATATACCTCCTTTCATTCCAAAATCCTTACCAATCCAAATCCAGTTCTTAATCTTTCATTCTTAACAATATCATCATAATCCTACGAGGCGTCTGAAAAGAAGATGGTCCCGGAATCTTCTAATTTAAAGCAACGATTAAAATAAAATTGGATGGTTCCTTCCTAAGATTATCTATCATGTGTTTTGAAACATTTATCATATTTACTTATTGTATTTTTTTCTTGTTTATACAGATCTAAATTTCAATGAATAAAAATAAATAATCCTCTATCTATATTAATTAAAACATATATGATTGGGTTTCAGAATGAAATTACAATAACATTAACATTACTTCAAATTTTCTTTATCTATGTCTTTAAATATCCTATTACTTAGATTTATTTTTTATTAATATACTTGTTTGAGAGTGGTTTAGTTTCTTTTTAAAACAATTTCTATCCTTTTTCTCTCAACTTTATTCTTTTTTAAACATCCGACGTTTCGACCACTCAGGTCATTTTCAAGGATTCCTTATTTTGTTTTCATTTTTTTCCTTTAAAATTCTTA
>NW_027111830.1:31518-33856 GCF_000696795.3 Halyomorpha halys
TAATTTTGAAATTTTCTTTTTATTATTCATGATTTAAAAAGAAATATTCACAATCGTTCTGTGTAGCCTTTCTTAAATTTTTTAAACGCTTAGTAGCCCACTTAAAGAAAAAAAATTATTTAGTTTAATAGCAATGAAATTATTTTTGTTTTGTTTTTTTCCGTAGTTAGGTGTTTTTAAAATAAATAATATCCAAGATATTCGCTATTGCTATGGATATTCGTAGAACTAACTACACGTATGCAATACGAACTAGTAATCTTTTTTTTTCTCTCTCTCTTTCTCTCTCTTTATATATATAAATAAAAGAAGATGGTCAGGGTTGCGATAAAAAAATTGACAAACATTTTGCATGACTTCCTTCATCAGAGCTAAAAAGATACAAAAAAAAACAACTAAGAACATTACAACAATAAGGTAAATTAAGGTAGGATACATATTATGTAAAATGTGATAAGAAAAATATATATAAATAAAAGGAAGACATAAAATAGTAGTAATATAAAATAAACAATGATAACAATAAAAATTGTAACAATCGTTAGAATAAAAATTAAAAATTACGTAAAATATACAGTCAAAAAAAGTATAGGAGACGTATATAAATCAAAAAACAAAACAGAAATGTAGATGTGGGAATTCAAAATTTAAACACACTGACAGATGGAAAATGAACAAGAAAGTTCAAAAAGTGTTTAAAATGCTATATATCGAGAACTATTGAACGTAAATAGTTCTATTAGAGCTTACACTTTAACAAATTTACTCTACTTTAAATGATGGTAGTTGTAAAGATGTAGAGCTAAAAGTAAAAATTTAATTATTTTTAACTAATTAATTAATTTGTTTTCTTCTATTCATTTTTTTTGTTAAACTTTACTTATATTTTGCCTTTTTATCAATTATTATGGTTACTTATATTTTCGTTCTCTCAACTTTATTTTTCTTTTTCCACATTTCAATTTTTAAATTATTAATAGCTAATATATTCATACTTCTTTGCATTATATAACTTCATTTTTATTTTATTTCCTTAATTATATTATTTTACCTACTTATTCAACTACGTATTTTATTAATTCCATTAAAAAAAATTGTAAAATTATTTACTTGATGTCATTCTGTTTATATTTTCTGTATTCATTGGTTTTTAATAAGTACCCATCTGTATCTAATAACATTGTTTTTTTTTTAAATAATATGGTTATTATAAAAATATTAAAATATATTGTTTTATTTATTCGAACCCTTTGCTGAATAACTCGTTTCACAATTATAAAAATATTTACATCCTTATATGTGAAAATTATGCATAAACAACAAATAATTGTTTTTAAAGTTATTTAATCCTGGTCAACTATTATTTCTTTGTTCTACTAAATTGCATACAAAAATTTTACTACCAATAAAATTGAACAGTAAATAATTTCAGTCAAAAACTGCTTTTAATCACTCTAAATTTTTTTATAAAAATTCGAAACCGGTTTTCTGGAAAAATTACCGGTTTTCTAAAATGTCGGTTTTTGTATAAACCCCTAGCACTCTGGTTGTGACCTTTGTTACGTAGCACACTCGGCATTAGATTGCTACCAATAGGTCTTCCATATTCATGCATCTAGTGATCATTTACTTGAAGTAACTTTTATACAGTTGTAAATTTCCATTAACAGTTAGGAAACTGTCAGGATAGACCTTCATATCCAATTTACAAGTTTCCCTTTTACCTGTGGGAGATAGTAACTAATGGAGATGACATTTAGCGCAGTCTTGAATACATTTGTTTACCACAGTGGTATCTTTATGTTTAGCTTATCTAATGTACTTTATATTAGCATCTTCCTTTGTCTATGTTTTCGCATCTTACTTTATAAATTCACATGAGGAGAGGGGGTGAGGTCAGCAATAAAATAAAAAATTATTTATAATCATGAGAGATAGTTGACCGTGGATGACTTATACGAGAAGATGGTTGTAGGGTGCGGTCAAAATAAAACACAAATAAGTTGACGTAACTTATTTAATCGTGCTCTTTATCATTAATTATGGTTACATATATTTTCTTTCTCTCAGTTTTATTTTTCTTTCCATAATTTTAATTTTTAAATTATTAATCTATCTGGACATACGGAGTTGAGCTTTGGGGCTCCACTAAACCATCAAATTCCTCCAGAATCCAATCCTTACAGTCCAAAATCCTTAATGCTCCTTACTTTGTCACAAATCAAGTCATCCATTAGGACCTCAATGTCCCCTATTTTGCCGATTTGGCCAGAACCAGATACCGTTCCTTTCATCATAAACTTCTCAACCACCCAAATCCACTTGTTTCTAACCTGGC
>NW_027111830.1:33986-36437 GCF_000696795.3 Halyomorpha halys
ATTCAACTACCCATTTTATTAATTCCATTAAAAAAATTGTAAAATTATATACTTTATGTCATTCAGTTTATATTTTCTATATTCATTGGTTGTTATCTTGTTCTGTTCTTAGCCCTGATGAAGGCTAGAAATTCTGGCCGAAACGCTGACACGATTAAATAAGTTACATCAACTTATTTGTGTTTTATTTTGACCGCACCCCCAACCTTCTCGTATACATTTTTTTTTAGATTGTAGGAAGATAGTCCGGGTGACGGTCAATACAGGTATCAAAATAGTATAAGAAAACTATTTATTGTTATCTAACGTTTCGCTCCACTTTGTAGGGCTACGTCAGAGTTGTCAGATTGATACGAACATGACAACAACCTTCCTACAACCTACATCATACGGTCAACTATCTTCTTCCAATAAAAAACTTATTTATTTGTGCCGACGTTTCGACCTTAATTTCAGGCCTTCATCAGGGCTTATAAATACAAAACAAACTAGATAGCGACCATAACTCAGAGAAACATAAAAATAAAAGGAAAATAATAAACAAACACGAAAATATACATGACAATAAATGAATTATAGATTCTTGTTTTATAAACTGGTGATTCCGTAACCGTCAAATTTTACCTGACTAATTCAATGACTTTTTTTTTTAACGAATTATGTAATTTTTTCTCTCTCTCGCACTAGCCCTCACACGTGGGGGATAGAGTGAGCTCAGGAATCCTCAGGTCGATTATGTAAATATTGTATATAGGGGTGTAAATGTGATTAGAGATTATTTCATTATTATTCTATTTTATTTATTTATTTTTTCATACACATAGTTCATTTTCTTTATCCTTCCATTTATATGTATTTTAAGAGAGATTTTATTTATTTTAGGTGTTTTTTTTTTCTTTTATTTATTTTTATTCTTTTTTTTTTTTTTTGTATGAATGTGATCATTCATCACTATTACTTATTGCCCACAATGGTGTGGCAGATTGTAATATCAATAAAAAAACCACTCACTAAATCTGTCTAAATTTCCAATTCTTACAAAAAGACTGATCTACATGACTATTATAAGGCCTATCTGGACATACGGAGTTGCGCTTTGGGACTCCACAAACCTTCGAATTCCTTTCGTTTCAAATCCTTCGAAAAATCCTCAATGCTCCTTACTTTGTCACAAATAAAATCATCCACAAAGACCTTAATGTTCCGTTTGTAACCGATCTATTCCGAACCAGATATCAATGCTTCCATTATAAACTCACTAACCATCAAAACCCTCTAGTTTCTAACCTTATTTCTTCTTCTATTCTTGAAAATCTTTATATTCTTATACGCCTGAAAAGAAGGCCCCCCCACCTCAGATATTCAACCTGCAAATGGCGAGAAAAAAAGAAAATAATAATGAAGGCCTAACGAACCCGAAGGTTCGATGCCGATACCAAACGCTCTCTACATATATCCTTCCAGTGATGTCCCTCCAAACCCAATTCCACTAAATCAGTTTTAACGCAATCCTCCCATCTACGTTTCGGTCCACCCCTCGGTTTACCCGTTGGGATCCGCTCGTTACTAAAGGCCTACAACCTTACATGCCCATCTTGCCGTAATTCTATAGCTTGAATTATATTTACCGGGTTTAGGTCCCGGATTCAGCGTTGTGTAATCTTCTAAAGTCTCCCGTTAATTCATTCTTTTTCGATCCGAATATTTTGCGCATATGTTTATAATGACATTATATTATATCTAGTATTTATTATATGAATTTTTTCCATCCACTATCTGCTTTCCTTTTATTTATGTGTCCTTTCATTACGCATATCTTCAGTTTGTTGCTTTTTATAATTAAAATAGAGTTAATCGAATGTAATAGCAGATAAAATAAAAATTAAAATAAAGCAAGCGTGTGAATACCGACATTAGTTGCCTCCCTTATATACCAAACATTTGTACAAGTTTTGGATTTGCGGCAAGTGGCTAGCACGTAATTCCAGCATAATAAACAGATTATGTTTTTCTTCTATATATTCAATGAGCGTACTATCGTTGGGACGTCTTGCAAGTCATCAGATCCCTGCACCTCTATCCGTCATCCATTTGTCAGAGCTCGTTGATTCGAAACGGACCTAGTATTGTTGATCCTTCCAGCGACAGTAGAACTTTAATCTTTTACGGTTTTTACCTCGACTACTCAATGGACCCCCCCCCCCTGGTACACTATCAGGTAGCCCCGGGAACCCATTACCTCTTCCCCGTGTTATTTTTTGTTTTATCCCGGACTGGTTCTTTTTATCCCTTCCTTCCCTCAGTTGGTTCTATGCTCTGTTGACTCACGTATTAGCCTCCGGGTACTAATCTCTTTATAGGACTCGGGTCACGGTAATCGAACCTGATCTATCTTGGGAGGGGTATCGGAGTTTTGTTAAGGATCAATGCTTTGCCTAAATTTTTTTTTTT
>NW_027111830.1:37998-40734 GCF_000696795.3 Halyomorpha halys
TAAAGTAAACATAGTAAAAAAAGTATTTAAATTAGGTGAACAATAAATGGTAATATACATAATAGGGGGAAAAGAAAAGAAAATATAAACAGAATGACATAAAGTAAATAATTGTACAGAATGAAATTAAAGTGATGAAAGAAGTGGAAAATAAAATGTATACACAGGTAATTGAATAAGTAGGTAAAATAATATAATTAAGGAAATAAAATAAAAACGAAGTTTTTTAATGCTAAGAAATATGAATATAATAGCTTACTAATAATTTAAAAATTAAAATTATGAAAGAAAAATAAAACTGAGAGAAAGAAAATATATGTAACAAATGCAATATGTAACCATAATATTAGATAAAGAGGCAAAATATAAGTAATGTTTAATAAAAGGAATGAATAGAAAAAATAAATTGAAAACAGCAATAACCATATGTTATTATTTTTGTTTTTAAATTTTTTTTGATAAAATAATGTATCAAATATTATAATATTTGCTAAAATAAATTGATACAAGTTGTTGGGATAAAATTTATATTCATAAGCATACCATAAAAACTACTACCCCCTACGTATATACGTGTCATAAATTACTTTATATTAAATTAAATTACCTTTATTTTGAGTACTGGGAGTCCATATGTACGCCTTATGGTTACTGAGATATATTTTTACATAAATCAAACATTTTATCTGAACAACTCAAAATTAACAGTTTGTCGAAAATCATAAAAACTACTACTCTAACGAAAATGAACGTTATAAACTACTTTACTGTACAGTTAACTAGCTTTAATTTGAGTGCTAATAGACATCTGTACCTTGAACGGTTTTTGAGATATAGATTTCTCAAAATAAATTCACAAACTTCTGATATTTCAGTCTTTATTTTTTAATATATGTTGCAATTTCGAGAACTATTCAACATAAATAACTCTATTAGGGCTAATTATTTAGAAAATTTTCTCTACTCTAAATGATTTTCTCTTAGGTTTTCTAGCTTTGTTGATAGTTTTAAAGATATAGAGCCCAGAATGAAAAATTAATTTTTTTTTTTTAACGTTTTGAAATAACCACCATTTTTTATTCTCCCTACCTATACTTGGCAGAGACTTATCAATTTTGACTAGTTATAATACGTGTTTTTCATTAATGTAATAAAAAATTTGGGTGAAAGAACTGACTTTTTTGCCCCTCGGCTATAGTTTATTTATTTAAATCTTTCGACCACTAGGGCCATTTACACTGAATTTACTAAGTTAGTAGATAACAATTGACATATTAACAAAGTTACATAGTGAGAAAGTTGCAAATTAACAATTACAAAGTGATTAAGTTACAAATTTACAATTACATATTTACAATTAAAACTACATATTTACAATTATGATTTACATTTTATAAAGTTGCGATTAGATTTGACGTAGTTAGTAAATTACTATAATAAATTTTGCATCCACTTATCTATGCTGGACAGTTAGACTATATGTGATCATAAATATTAATGATTTTTAGAAGGTGAAAAAGTTTTGATATTGTTGTGAGATCTTCTCTCAACATCTCCTGTAAATCTGAAGAGAACTGGTGTGGTTCGTGAGCAATACAGTCAGCTCTTGTACTACTTTAGCTCCTTACTTGGCCACAAATCTAGTCATCCATCAAGATTTCAATGTTTCATATGTTTTCGATTTGGCCAGAACCAGATACCAATCCTTCCATGTTAAACATCCTAACCACCCAAACCTACTTGTTTCTAACCTGGCTTCTTCAATACCCGATAATCCTTCGAGGTACCTGAAAAGAAGTTGACCTTGAGACCTTCTGCTCTAGAAATATAGTAGTTCTACTATTATTGTAGTAGTTTAAACGCTTCACAAGTCTGTATAATGCCATTTTACTATAATTCACATAAAATTTACTAGCTGTACTTTTTAATTAATAATTTTTTTAAATTACAAAGTACACAAGTAAAAAGTGAGGACTGGATAGGTTAATGGTAAGGCATTGCGCTACTAAATCTAAGTACCCAGGTTCAACTCTTCGTCTTAGAGATAAGTATTTATTCTGTTACTACAGCGTGATTCAATCTCCTGGATCCACCCTGCCTCATAAATTGGGAAATATTTGGCCGTTAAACGTGATTCTGCTGACCAAATCACCTGCTTGCACAACCGTTGGTATAATAACAATACTTACATGTAGATTTAATTTTTTCACACAATTTAATTTCTTACACTCTAATATACAATATTAACACAATCGACCTGAGGATGAAAAATTGTATTAAGATTGTCCTTGAAGATGGCCGAATAGGCCGAAACGTTGGACTTGTAAAGAAAATAAAATGTGTTGAGACTATAATGGGTAAAAATTAAATTATTTTTTTTTTTTTTTCGCAATCACTGCAAAACGGGCCGAAACGTTGGTTACCATAAAATAGTTTTTTTTTTACTATTTTGCGCCATTTATTGACCGCCACCCGGACTATCTTCCTACAATCTAATGAAGATGAACATAATTGCATTTTTTAATGACTGATTTTTCTTTAAGTAAATAGTCGGTATTATTATCAAGAAAAAAAAATACAAAAAACACAAAAACATTCTTTTTCTGACCGCCAAACATTTATTATCAAATATGACTTTTTTGTTTTAAACAGGTAATACTACGATTTTTTTTCTTTACGTGAATTTTTTTTTAAGCAACGCACCCACTTAATCCTAAAAAAATATAACAAAATCAA